>NC_049980.1:14645759-14647510 GCF_000003815.2 Branchiostoma floridae | reverse complement strand
TATGGGCGATACAGATGTTCTGATTTCGTTACGATAAGGGACAGTTGTTAGTTGTCTCTTTCGTAGCCAATGGTACTTGTTTTTTAGCAGACGGGGTTGGCGCCAAGTATTCATCTTACAGTTAGTGTAGGGCTGTCAGAGGAAAGTGTGCATATCGTTTTTGTACCGTGTGAACCGCTGATGTTATGACATATTGGTGGAAAATCAAATCACCATCTCACTTAAGTTGGCCACATCCCTTCTTCTTTCTGAGTTTCCCAACTTCCTCACACCGCTCTGAGGCAGATAGTCGAACCTCAATAATGCTGACAACCTTAGACAGTTTAAATGCCAAACATCAAGCTGAACACCACGCTACCATATGCCGTCGACCTCTTAAACGCACATTACACAATTAAGTGTGACATTTTAATAATTACTAATCAGATGGACATCCTCTGTGTCATTGAATAAATACACCACTACTTTCCCATAACATTTATAACCATTACTCTCAAATACAACAGACTATAAACATACATACCATCCACAAAAAAGCAATAAATATTTCATAGAGGTATGAGGTCCCCGAACTCTAGTTTCTATTTGTTTCAGACCGAAATATGACCAAAAAACATACTTCCTTGGAAAGAAATTTTCTACCGCCAACCCATAGCCCTAAACCTAACCCTAACTCTAACCCTAACCCTAACCCTAGACACGGTAACCCTAAGCACTCTCAGAAAAATGGTCAAAATTTGAATATTTTCTATTTGTTTCAGACCGAAATATGACCAAAAAACATACTTCCTCGGAAAGAAATTTTCTACCGCCAACCCCTACGCTAACCATAACCCTAACCACGAGACAATAACCCTAAGCATTCTCAAAAAAATGGTCAAAATTTGCATGTTTTCTATCCGTTTCAGACCGAAGTATGACCAAAAAACACACTCCCTCGGAAAAAAAATTTACTACCGCCAACCCCTACCCTAACCCTAGCCCTAACCCTAACCCTAACAATAACCACGGTTACCCTAAGCACTCTCAGAAAAATGGTCAAAAATAGCATGTTTTCTATCCGTTTCAGACCGAAATATGACCAAAAAACACACATCCTCGGAAACAAATGTTCTACCGCCATCCGGGCATCCCTAACCCTAACCCTAACCCTAACCCTTACCCTAACCCTTACCCTAACAATGAGAAACTGACCCTAAGCACTGTCAGAAAAATGGTCAAAATTTCAATGTTTTCTATCCGTTTCAGACCGAAATATGACCAAAGAACGCAAACTTCCTCGGAAACAATTTTTCTACGGCCAACCCCTACCCTAACCCTAGCCCTAACCCTAACCCTAAACCTAACCCTAACCCTAACACTAACCATGAGACAATAACCCTAAGCACTCTCAGAAAAATGGTCAAAAATTGCATGTTTTCTAACCGTTTCAGACCGAAATATGACCAAAAAACACACTTCCTCGGAATAAAATGTTCTACCGCCATCCGGGCATCCCTAACCCTAACCCTAACCCTAACCCTAACCCTAACCCTTACCCTAACCACGAGAAACTGACCCTAAGCACTGTCAGAAAAATGGTCAACATGTCAATGTTTTCTATCCGTTTCAGACCGAAATATGACCAAAGAACGCAAACTTCCTCGGAAACAATTTTTTTACGGCCAACCCCTACCCTAACCCTAGCCCTAACCTTAACCCTAACCCTAACCCTAACCCTAACCCTAACCCTAACCCTAACCCTAACCCTA
>NC_049980.1:14643490-14645659 GCF_000003815.2 Branchiostoma floridae | reverse complement strand
TCAAATCTGTATATTTCTCCATCATTCCTAACTCAAGAAGGTCTGACCTCACCTTACATTCTTTTACATGAGTGACTTTTTGTATTCCTTTCTGACTTACTGGCATGTTCTCTAAATCTAACATGCAAAAATGACACAAGTCTTGACTCTTGGTTATATTATGCTACCATAGAACACAATTCATACATACAGGCAGGCAGGACAACACAATTCCTCACGAGACAGACAAATTGAATTATGGCTCACAGCTATGACATATACAATCACCTGGCAAAAAGAGGCCAAAGATCAGGCACTAAAGTTATACTATCTCAAACCTGCCCTGTTCAAACGTCACAGTCAAGAACCTTACTTGTCAAATTGGCCACTGCTGCTGCCGTGGCTACTGCCATCTTGGCCGTCCCTCCCGCAGTGGAGGAATCCCTGTGCCTGACCGCAAACAGGTCACCAAGGAAAAACCCCCTGATTTAACTCGATAAATGCAGGGGCAAACAAACGCTTTCCTCTAATGGTTTTGTACACAGGTTCGGGTTGGCTGCGAGCTAGGGGCCTGTGTGGCAGGGCCTGTTTACAGGTAAAATATGCTTTCAATTACACAGGGGGTAGAATGAGACTGCCTCTAATTGGACGGTTTTCTATCCTTTATTTTACATATATTTTGCTTTCAGAGCTGCGGTTGGGGGGTCACACATTAACAAACCCAACAAGGATTCAAAAACAAATGGGATGATGACAGAATGACCAACTTTACTTAATTCAAAGGGTTTGGGTTACCCAGGTCAGTGTTTGATGCCTGGGTGTTTGCTGCAAAAATCACGGATCAAATGACAGGCAGCGAGGTTCAATGAAAATCCAGGTGAGAAAAAGGGTAGGTTCCATTTCTACACCTTTCCACATGCTTTTCCCATTCTACATGCTTTTCCAATTCACATGCCTCTGAAAGATTCTGTTTCTTCTCCTATTCAAATACAAAATGTACTAAAATAGCTATACAGGTACAGGTTCAAATACAAACATTGTTTGGCAATTTACAGTGTTCTCCTGTCAAGTGTTAGCAACTGAAATGTGCATGGTGAACTGGTGTTCTGTACTTCCAAACACATAGAGATGAAAAGAAATGTCAGAATAAGAAGGGCTGATCCATGTATGTTTCAGTAACATTGGAAGTGCTGGGATGTGTTGTCCTGACCAGAAGAATGCAGCAAAGTAAACTTTGAAAGAGGAGACACCCAGCTGCCTCTACTCAACTCTGCCTTGTGTACACAGGGCACATTCTTCTAACAGTGGGAAGGTCTCCTTGGGGCGCAGAGAGAGATACAGCAACTCTAGGAATGGATGCATGGTCACAATGGCATCCTTGACAAACTTTAGACGTCTATCAATCAATCAATGAAATTGAAAATCTATAATTTCTGAAAAAAGTCACAACGGCATTGTTGACAAATTTTAGCTGGTTTATCAATCAATCAACCAATAAATAAATAAATAAATTTGTCAAGAAATGAAATTGAAAATGTATTTCATTTCTGAAAAAGTTGCAAATATTGAAATAACTAGCCTGGTTACCAAACCCTAGCCCTATCTCAAGTATCTATCGTGCATATCTTCAGGTTGGGGTATGGAATCCAGGCTATGAAATAACATGAAAGTTACATATTGGCTTGCCATGTGTGATCAGAAATCCTATCAGAAATGTTTACACAATGTATCTGTTTGAAGAGACAATTTTCAAACTCAGACATACAGGCATGTGTCCATGTATAACTACATACTATAAGGCATAGTGTATTGAGACTACTGACTTTGCCAAAGGGTTGGGCAAATGTCTTCACTTCAGCTACAGAATACTGTTGCAAAGGTTTTTGTGGAGATTTCCTATTCATGGTTTTCACAGAAACCTCTATACTCAAACTTAAAACCACCGTGAGAGCTATTTTCTGCCTGCAAACCCTATTTTCTCCTTACCTTGAAATTAAATCACCAAGAATCAAAGGAATAGCATTATCAGGCTATACCCTAACTACAACACATTACATCACCTCTCCAAATATGGTTACCTACATCTGGAATGTAAGTTGGACCGTACTACTGTAGATTCTTTTATTTTCAGCAGCTCTCTGTTTTCAACTACATCAAGTGGTGATTACCAGAACACATCAACCATGGCTG
>NC_049980.1:14635184-14643390 GCF_000003815.2 Branchiostoma floridae | reverse complement strand
TCAGTTATATACAGTCTACTCTCCTTTATAAACATCAGCCTCATGATGATCAGGACACTTGCTAAGTAGTCAACTATAGTGCCAGCCTCTACTGACTAGGACTATAGATATATTGTTCTTTCCATCAAGACACCAACAATGACACCACTACGGCAACAACTCTACTCGTCATTTTTCTGAGTCTGCAAAAATGATGGGTGTGTTTGGCTTGCAGTACTGCTGACTGACCACTAGGTGGTGCTTCATAAATGGACCAAGTTTGGGCTATTGCACTTGCAGTACGAGTATTGGACTTTGAATGCAGCAGGCACTTTTCACCTTCCCAGCCTTTTCTGTTAAGGCTTCTTTTCTTTTGGTGAGGCTGTAACATCATAAAAGCCATGACACTGCAAATTATAACCATAAACCAACATCCTGTGCTTTTATTATCTCTACACATCCAAGGCAGTATGGCCATGGGCCATGCTAGCCTGGATACCAGACCCAGTGCATTAGAGGATAAACCTTGTCCAGGAAGCCCAATACCTCACTACCAAAGTAGGCACCCAATCTATATTATCAGGTAAATTTTGCACAGGGTCTTGGCATCAAAGTTTCTTGGGGGCTGACCTTAAAAGAGTGAGGAGCTAGCCTGTGTCAGCCCTGAAAACACTCTTACGCCCAGGTTAGGGTCATGCAGTCACTATCAGGGTGGTCGACATAGATTGCGGATGTCAGGCTGTTTGTCAGGAAACACTAGACAGATCTTACAACAAGAACAGAAACACTATACACTTCAAACAGATCAGGACAATAAAGGAGACCAGCTCAATGACACTACTGATCATCTGCAATCTTCCTTCCATGTTTTCTGCATGTGCCATTTATTTTTTGCGATGTTTGAGTTAGATGTTACTTTTCAGCCCTGATATTACACTACAGGTACTGTGTGGCATCTCTACGTACCTTCAAAGTTTGTCAACAGATCATGCGCATACTATACCAACATGTGCAGCCATTTCACTAACAAGTGATACAAAACAGGACATACATTGTACGTTTACGGGACTGTATACTTGTGTGTCAAATAGAACTTTGCTTACCTCCATTTTCATCTACAGCCCCTTCTAAGCTGAATGTTCCTGAAAGAAGAAGAAATTATGTTAGTGGAAAATTGTACAAAACAGTAACTTGATGTCCGATGCCATCAAGAACAATTTCTACTCATGATATCAAACATAATTATTAACAGTATGTGCCAATTTACAACAACCATACTAGTGATACAATGAAATATGCCAGGTCCCTGCAATCTCAGAAAACATTGAAATAGGATGCTTGCTTCATTATAATATTAGTATATATTACTACATAATTTGACATTGTCCCTGATAACTATCCTATTTCACTTCATTATTAATAAGCCAAAATCAAAATGTTTTGCCCAGCAAACCCTGTACACAGGAATAAACCCTAGTATTATCAAATCAAATGTGACATTTATTTCCTGTTTAATCAAATTCAATGTATGCTGCTTTCCTCCAATTTGAGGCCTCCAGCTTGACCTCCATGGATCAAATTTTCAAGGACTGTAGACTCTAGCATAGATCTTTGATGTGCAAACTAAGTTCTTTTTCTAATCACAGCAATCATAGATTGATATAAAAATGTTTGGTCCTGTAACAAGGTTACTTGCTGCTAGACCATAGCAGTGTGAACAACTATAGACCAGGCTGCGAATTTTGCACCCTAGAATAGTTACACTACACTGTAATTGCCATGCTTAAAGTGACTTGGTATATTAGAACTGTAATAAATCCAATAGCTGGTAAAATTGTGAAATACATTTTATTACCATGGTGACATTGGCACACACAGCTAAACTTTTGACACTCTGCTCTAGTTTTCCAATTTCACAACAGAGAAAAACAGCATGTTGCCAATTAGCCTAGCCTGATTTAATCGCGCTTCGTAGGCCCGTCCTACATTGCTGCGCCCATCACGGGGAGGAGCTTACCAGCTCCAGATAGCGAGTTTGCGTTACACAGACTACCAATTAGCCTAGGTATCATCCGATTTCTACTGGGGCTCCTTACACTCTCTCAGTCTCTGCCCTAAAAATTTTTAGGGCAACAAGTGCAAGGACTTGGAGGAGCCTGGTAGAAATTTGGATGGTACCCAGGCTAATTGGCAATGTACACAGTTTCACATATTCCATGATAATTGTTGGTATACACTGAAATAACTTCAACTGGCCCCTCATTTAACCAAACGGCACACAATTGCCTGTTTGACAATGTTATGGGAATTTACTCTGTGTTTATATAACAAGCCTTACAAGTTGAGGCCAGTTAGGTGACATCCCCAACACAAATAAATCTTACTGCTCAAGACTAGTAGGGCCTTTCAAATCTTCATTCTGACACATAAACATGTCCAGCTGTGTATGTCCTGAGACTGGGATGGGTTTCTGCAGTAAATCTGACCCTGGCCCCTGGGCAGGACCAAGCTCCAGACATAATACAAGAGGTACTAGTCTGCATGTTCGAACCTGAGACAGAACAAACATTCCAAGTATTGAGGTTCACCTTCTGGCCCACCTCACACCTGACACCTCATTTCCTGCCCACACAGTCAGTTCACCTGAGATAAAAACCTTCTCAACTGGACTGGTGTTGTTGTAAGGTTTGGGATTAGAATTACAGCCCTTTCCTTTCTATGTTCTGCCTTGGATTGTTGGAATGGGCAATATAGAACTTAAGTGCAAGAATCCCTGGAAGTTTTGAAAATGTTTTGAAGATAAAGATCAATGAGCACATTGGAAAATTCTTTGTGTAATATTGCTATGTTTGTGTCAGGGGCTGTCTTTTATTGTTTCCTGTAACTGTAAGTGTAAAACAGATTGCAAGTTCATGTAGGTAATAGGTACCAATCAATGGTGGTGTTTTTCTACATCAACACAATAAATGAGTTGATCTAAAGAATGCAGTATGAAAATGACTTCTGTATAAGTCATAGGAAAACCTTTGGAAGGACACCTTTGTATCCAAGTTTAGTTGAATTAGTGAAATCCAATAATCTAAGCTACTTGTACTTGTGTAGGCCAGGTGTGTAGGCATTTGACAAAAAATCTATGAAGACCACTGGGTAACTCTATATGAGGATATCCTGCCCAGACATGAACCATATGCCAGCCCTTTGCCTCCTACCCAACACAGATGGAACTGAAACTTCCTAAGGGACTGTCAGGAATGTCAATTTTCCCTGTCACTGCCAGACATTGCCCTTTTCAAGGTGTCACTCATGGTCACTTGTACACAGTGGGAACACCCAGCGTAGGTGTCAAGCCTTGTAAAACATGGCCTATAGTTGGCACCCTGTTCCAACTTGGGGAGACCGGGCACAGAGCCTCTGTACTAGAGCTGATCTCCATGCTGGGGAAGCGGATTTGGTTTCAGCTGATGACAAACAAATGTGATTTGGATGCCTTACAATCCAGAGTGGCAACTTCTGCTGATGGCCACAGAAAAGGCTAACAAAGGATCGTCTCATGTATAAGAACAAAGTGGCAATAGACAAATAAAGACATTTGCTTATTGTAATGAAGCAAGACTGACGCTTTTGTTGGTGTAAGCTGATTGGATCCAGTTTTCTCAGTTAAACCACTCAATTGTGGCTGTTGTAAAGGTGGCTTACTATCAACAACATTACATCTGAAAAGAACATAATTTGATATTCCTGCTCTGACTTAAAAGCACTTGATTCAGTATACAATATACACAACTACAGCTTTTCTCATGTAAGTGCTAATGATGAAGGAAACAAGTCTCAGCACCCCAAACGTTTGTTAACTCTTCAGCCCACCACGCATCTGTTTAACACATCCATTTCAAGTATCAATCATGAAACCCCCTACAGGAAAATGGGCTGTTTTCCCACGGCCATTCTTTTCCACCTCCCATAACCTATCATTTGATGCAGCAGATTTTCCTCTGCCCTGTAATTCCATACTAGTCCCCATAGATGGCTTTAGATCTATCCATGATAGCTGGATATGCAGCTGGAATGGCAAAATAAGCAGTCAAAAGAAGAGCCCTTTGAAACAAAGCCTCCATCCCACTTTCCGGACGTCTGCAATGAGATCACAAGGTAGACGCAGTACTAGTGGAAATGTTTCTTCTTTCGAATACAGTGAAAAGGTCTCTGTAAGATGTAGACATGCACAATTACACCAGCATCCTCTCTTGTTCCTTTGGATCAAAGCTACAAGGACATTGCCATGAAGGAGAACCGACAGACGAAACGAACTAGGCATAAGGCAAGGCTGCTCTGAACCTGGAGAGCTTGATCATGAGTATATACAATAGCGAGTTACACAAGTAAGGCCTAATGCTGCCAGGCCATCCCTGTCCATCCTATTGGTTCAATCCAGATGTCAATCACTTCTGTTATGTGCTGAATTCTCCACATGCTCAGAAGTCTTTCTTCCTCTCTATACTCTCCTTTGGGCTCTATTTTCAGCTCACAGCTCACTTTATTTATAAAACAAGCACTGTGCATTGGCAAAAACCCATAGATATGTTGTGATAGGATAGTGATTGGGAAATAAAAATACCCTTCACTTTCTGTGGCCTGAAATGATCATGAAATTTGGTCTAACATGAAGACAGATCAAGTGAATAAAACAGAGACCTTAAAATAGAGTTTGTTGCTGGTAAGGGAAATGCCGTGTTTCCATTTCAGCTGAGTGATAACAGTCTGGCAAAGTGTGCAAACTGTGTAGGTTATCTATTTCACAAATAAACGGAGACTGAGATCTTTGAACATGTTGAGAAACGCTCTAGACTCAGGAATTTGTTCAACACTGACAACAGGAACCTCCAAGAGGGTCGAGGGTACTTTTGTACTTAGACAGAAAGCATACAGATCCGTCTGGAACGGTCTGAGTATTTCCTAAGTAGGGTTCGGTTGTGTTTGGCGAAGGAGGGCAGGAAATGCAAGCCATACCAGTCGTGTGGCTGAGCTATATCAAAAATTAACTCAATCAAAGCATCGGGGCAAGAGGTCATCATTTCAGTAGTGGAACTTTGGTGGAAGTGAGAATCGCACTTTTGTCCGACTTTCTCATGGAAAACATGTGTGATGGCGACAATCGAGCCATCTTGTTAAACAGGGCTTGGTTGGTGTGCGGAAAGTCGTAGGAGAAAAACCGCACAAAGCGGGGGTGAATAGCGGGGAAATGAAAATTTCATGGCGTTTTGAAGTACCGTCGCCATGTTGCACTTCTTTTTTCTTGGTGTGTAGCAGTTTTCTAGTGTGGCTACAAGCTAAGCCGTTACAGAAACACAAGTGTCTAAAGTACTTAAGTACTCTAATTTTAGCAAACTTGTAGGAAAGAAATTTTATATAAACTTGGGAACAACAGAACTTGGCTGCGCGTCGACCAAAAAACCGCTTCACGTAATTTTTTCTAGCACCACACACGACAACCTGAAACTTTTTCAAGCAACTCCCCAGAACATGCAAACGAAAAAAAGAAACGAAAGAGATAACGTTACATACCTTGAGCAGAAGTGGCCACCCAGAATATCGTGGTGCAGAGCAATATTCGAAGCACCATTTTGCTCTGTGTTAACTTGGCCGGCTCTTCTGGCCGGGTTCAGACCTCAAACTGAGAGTGCACGCTGAATAGGGCGCCTTGTGCTCCGGACATGGCATCGGCCACATTTTGACAGGGGAGCATTTTCTACAATTTGTATCTTTTTATCAACACTACAGCATTAAATATAATAGAAATCTCTAAATTAAATTCAAATATTTTAGATATTTTGTAATAATATTAATAAGGATATATTTGTACACTTTTACTATTCATAAATAGCATAGTAAATATAAGTATCGCCTTTTTGCAAGTAGAATGATCTGGCGGGGACTTGTAAATTGATCTTGCAAGGGGCGAGGCGTCCTTGTTTGATTAGTTCTGTGTATCACGTACAGTTCTGCACGAGTATTTCAAGCGGGAATACACATTGATTGATAGCATACGAAACTGAAAGATGCCGATGAATATGAACTGATAGAACAAAGCCAAGAGGACAGCGTTAGACGACTACAGATATTTCTACATGATTAGCGGTTTAATATAGGCAATGTCTCACTGAAATAGCATGAATTATTACGTTACGTTACAGCCCTTTCAGCTTCAGTACGTTCTCTCGGCAGGAATAGCTTCTACTATATATATATATAATTCACATTTCTAGGCCGTGGGCCCTATGCTACAATATCTACAGATATATCTTCAATATATACATTAATGGATCGCTAAAAGTTAAACATTTTAGATCCTGATCACACATTCTGTTTTAAACCTGCCCCTACTCCGCAGATGTATAAAACGTCTGGCTTATTTGCAGTTTAAACACCGGAGACCGGGTTAACTCAACAACTGGACCAAACAATGGCCCTGATTATGCAGATTGATAG
This sequence comes from Branchiostoma floridae, assembly GCF_000003815.2. Lineage (NCBI taxonomy): Eukaryota > Metazoa > Chordata > Leptocardii > Amphioxiformes > Branchiostomatidae > Branchiostoma > Branchiostoma floridae. The sequence continues at coordinate 14,636,925 of NC_049980.1, read as the reverse complement.
GGTCATTAGTGAGCACGGTTTCTGGGCCGGAAAAGAACAATAGGTGATAACAAACAGACAAATTACCTACAATGGAAACTGAAGGTTTGAAAGCACCTTGAGAATTCCTTCAAGAATTTCAATGACTCATCTAGAAATTTGGGGGATCTCGGTAGCCTGGGTGTTCGCTCTTATTTGGAAACAGAAAGCGACTGTATATAGTGCATAACGAATGTCGGAGCTAGAAACGACTGTATAATAATGAACGCGGGAGCGAACTACTTTCCTGTGTGTGTGTGTGTGTGTGTGTGTGTGTGTGTGTGTCACAGTGTGTGTGTGAGAGAGAGAGAGAGAGAGTGTGTGTGTATGTACATCATGTTAGTCTCCAAGCAGAGGTTAGGCTCCGGCTGTTTTTAACGTTTTTTAGTCGTTTTTTTATCGGGCTTTCTATTTTGTCATTTTTCTTGAAGTACGCCAGTTACAAGATACAATACCAAATACAAGATACAATACCAAATAGAAAGTCCGATAAAAACGACTAAACGTTAACTGAACAGCCGGAGCCTAACCTCTGCTTGGAGGGTACATCATCTATCCTATCTGCCAAGTTACACTTTTCAGTGTGTCTGTGTCTGTGTGTCACTGTGTCTTTGTGTGTACGATGCGCGCGAGCGAACATGTTTGTGTAAAAAAAAGGGCGTCTTTCTTTCTTTCATTTGTACTACACTTCTCCCAGTACTCGACTCCTCCGCTCGCCACTGTTCCGCTGGAAAGACGTCACATTTCCGCCCACCTTTCCGCCCAAGACATAAAACGTAACATAACGGTAGGCCGTGCCGACTTTCGAGTCCTTGGGAAATGTACAATACTAGTAGCCCTTCACTGTCACACTTCACAGCAGAATATTTCACCTATATTTGTTTTGGTATCTGTATCTTTTGAGGAACATTCCCCCTTTTCATTGTTATGAGGCGACCAGCTGTCGCCATCAATCTAGTCTGGTTAGGTTAATAGTGGGTGGGATGCCTGGTACACCGCTAGGGGGTGCCACAGGGTCTTCCTCCCTGCTGCTGGCCTGTCGTCTCTTGTGGACGTGATCAATACGCCCATGCCGACAGTGTTGTCCATGCCATGGTAATGTCGCTGTACTCTCCGACAGTCCAAGCAGAGGTCAGGCAGCCTAAGAAATCCCCGCCACCACTATCCTCTCGAACGAAACTTCTCAATCTGCTTGTAGCACGGGGAAAACTACTCTCCAAGCAGTGATGGGGGAAAATCGTGACCTTTTTCATTTATGTCGTCTTTTTCTGTCAGCTATCCCCACCAAGACGGCAGATAAGGAAAAGGTCGACGTCACGATTTTCCCCATCAACTTCTGCATAGAGAGTAGTGGAACACAACCTACAAAGCTCTGACTCACACACTTCATCCTTGAAGTTTTTCTCATCACTTAGGGACTGGTCGATATTTAGCGGGGGGGGAGGGCCGGTCGTCAGAGGGGGGAGGGCCTAGGAAAAAAATATTTGAGCCGGGGGGAGGGCCTAGGAAAAAAAATTTTATCGGACTACCAGCAAAATTTGTCCCTCAAAATGCCGGAAATTGGCGTTTCAGAGGGTCAAGATTTCAAAATTTCCCCAGGCCTCCACAAGCTAGAGACGCCTCGCACCCGAGGTTCGGCGCCCGACATGGTAAAAAGAAAAAGGCCGGTGGTTCGCCGCTCCACATGTTGAAAATTCGCTCAGTAATATTTCACTGCCGCGCC
>NC_049980.1:14624635-14634418 GCF_000003815.2 Branchiostoma floridae | reverse complement strand
TCCCACGTAGGACATGCTGTTGTACGTGTCGTTACCATGGCAACAGCCTTGGCTGCAGTCTTTAGATGTACCGATTGGACAGGGCATGCCACTTTGTGCGTAAAATCGAATTAACTTGCGACCAATCACAGCCCGCAGCGGCGCCAAAAAGGCGGTAAACGTCAATCAAGAAGAAGCGCGAACTATGGGAATAACCAGGGAAACTGCAATGTTTTTTGACTGGACAACATACACAAGTTTCGCCAAGGCGTCGACTTGTCAAGTAGAAGTGGATGACGCGGAAACTATTGCTTCTACTACTTTTGAGGGACAAGGAGAAGGGGCAGCGGTGGAGTCAGGGCTGGCAAAGATCGCGAGGAAACGATGTCGGAGCCGCGGTGGACGGCTCGAGCCTCTCAAATCAAAGAAAAATGGCGCAAGAGGCGGCAGTGTCTTTGTCACGTCGGAGACGAGTGGTGTGTGACGTCTGTTTACAGTTTACAGTTTGCACCAGGAGGAAAACATCCTTAAACGATTCCTTTGTCGATAGTTTTAAAACTATGAAAATCGGAAGCTTGACAGTTCATGAGTCCTGTGATACAGGCACAGCTACTGAGAAAAGAATCTGAACTAACGTGTCAAAAAATAAATGAATTCCCGTCAAAATGCCTTAAATCGTACCGGGTGATTCCGATCGGAGTTTGCAGGCATTATTAGAATCGTGAATAAAAGTGAATGTTACCGAAGAAATAGTATCATAATTCTTTGTCATGCTTGTTCATGTGCCAGTACACCTAGAACACCAGTACAAATGGCCTTTTGATTTAGAACTTTTCTTACGCGCCAACATGTTGCTGCAACATCGAGCGGGCGTGCCACTTTGTAAATATTTTTTTCAAATCATCGCAATATCCCTACTATGTGCAGGCCCATTCCGTCATTTTTGACCGACAAAATGGATGTACAAAAAAAGCGTGCCATTTTTAAAAGATCTCCAGAGTAGAAGTCGGCGTTCTAACGCCCCGGGAGAGGTAGAGACTGAAGGCGACCGGTCGACCCCGGCCCGCCGTGGGAAAATCGTCCTTACGCTTCGGCGCCCCCCTCCCCACTACAGTTTTGGTTAGTCGCATCGTGCTGACGTTTTTGTTGGCATTTTCCCCCGAGTCACAGTCAGTTATTGCCACCACAGAACCAACAAGTCCCAAAGGAATGTATATTATTTGAAAATAAGTCTCCGACAAGCTGCTCCTGGGCGGGGCGCGCGCCGCGAGCGGCGCAAATCTACTAGCTGAAATCCAGGTACAAAATACTTTTGTTGCTAAAGGTTGTTTGGACTAGTAGAGTGGCATCATTTATGAATATCAAAAGAATAAAGTAGCCTCCATGAAGAATATATTTATGGGCTCCGAGCCATTCAATTTCCCTTTTATCCTAGGGGTAAGAGATCTGCTTCGCGACTAAAAACGGAAAACCAGTATCAGTATGGCGTAAAGGATATTTCCAAGCGGGAGCGCGGTGATTTATTTGCGTCTTGAATATTTTTCAAATTTGATAGGAGGGGAGAGGGCCTAGGAAAAATATTTTGACTTGGGGGGAGGGCCTAGGAAAAAAAATTTGCCCGGGGGGGAGGGCCCTAGGAAAATTTTTTTGACCCGACCCTCTGACGACCGGCCCTCCCCCCCCGCTAAATATCGACCAGTCGATTACAGATGACCACAACGATTAGAAATTTGGTGGACATTGATAAAAGGCTACTGACTACGAGAGTGAGTCAGACAGTCATGCAAGCGCCAAGTGTTTAATAACAAGCTTAATTTTTCCTCCAAATGATGTAGAAATTTGGCACGAAGATAAAGATTATGGTACATACTGTATATTCTTGAGATTGAAACGTCTCAATTTGCTGCTAAGATATTTGTGAGCGACTGCGTTCATTTTATTATGTCATCCTCAGCAGATCTCGGTAACCGCTGCGTCAATCTTTTCGTGGTAAGCAAGTGAGTCAGCAAAAAGATGGAGACAGCGGTTACTACGGAGGATGGCACCAAGGAAGACCGATCAGACGAAGCAAAGAGCAGTATACGTACAAGGGAGGTACAATTAACGTGAAATAAGATTATCGTAATACATCCCTCTAAAAGGCACATGCTTAATTATTTTCATCTCAGTGAAATCAAATCAGCTTTCCAAGAGAGTGGTCATCTTAAACCCAACTCCGATACTCAGTCCTAAAAATCTGAACAGCAAATTGAGATATTGTGGGCTCAAGAAGACATGCCTTTACCTTTGTGACAAATTTGAACTCATTCGAAGAAAAATAAAATATGCCGCTTTTGTAAAACCATTTGCATTGCTCTCTGTCTTCATGGTACACGTCTACCCCCCGACCTTCCAGCGTTGCAAGCTTAACATGGTTTAATGGCAAGCTACAGATTTATTGTAGTCAAGAAGGCGATGACGTCGATGTGTTCTTTCTTTCTTTATTGATTAACCCAATTACATGTATTTAACAAGTTTCCCCTATGACGAAGATGGACGGAACGCCGTTGGCATCGTCTGACTTGTCATCATCAGAATTTCTTCCCTTTTCACACGACGAAAGCACTAAACTAGAACGGTAGCATTTATGTTACTATCTTAACAAAATTCTACTCTACACACAAGTACGTTTATATACATGTATATGGGGACCAGCCCTTCCATCCCTGTCCTGTCACTTGCTGTGTCAAACGAACACTACGGGATGTCTGCTACTTAACCAGTAACATGGTGAAAGCCGCCAGCCTGGAGGAGGAGGAGAAAGAAGAAGAAGAAACGGAACAAAACAATAGATTTTCCCTCCCTTCATTGCCAAGTTAATTGCTTGATTAATGTGGTACAAAAATACTAACATTATCTTCATTATCTTGATTAATGTGGTACAAAAATGCTAACATTATCTTCATAGTCCCCAAAAGATCCCCATACATAATTAGGGGTTGCAGGAGATCCATTGGAACGTACATTTCATTCACATCGAGGTACAAATCTGTGAGACGGCGCAGTCCCAGAAATGCAGTACCATTGATCTCACGAATAGCATTAGTGCTCAGGTTTAGTATCAGGAGGTCTGGTGCACTTTCAAACGCAAATGGCTGTACATATTTTATAGAATTTTCATCAAGCCTCGCCAAGGCGGTATCCATCGGAAAGTGGCCAGGCACTGATGTAAACCCACGCCCGGAACATAACAGCTCGCTCCGTGAAAATCGTACTTCAGTAACATCGCTCAGGACACGATGGCCAGGAAACAGGGCATCGCAGGGCATTGATAGAGGCATTATTAACAACAGATGCCCCATCATTGTTCAAGGTTAAGGCTTTATATACCCCGCCGATAGGGTACAGATAATGTGGCCAGCTTACAGTCACAGTAAAAGTACGGACCAAGGGTAAAGTCTATTTGGATAGAAGACATTTTCATCAAAGTTAATGACGAGTAGAAATCTAAGACAATGCAAAGTGAAAAAATGGAAAAGTCATTTCAATGTGAATGTTCATCTGATTCTCGAAGTCGTATGCGCGAAGGTGACAATGAAATTATGTACACTGTTGTGATACTTTCCATCACAACTTTCATAGTGCTTTCTTAAAATCATGTAGTCTCTACCAGACTCCGGCCTAGCCGAATAGTAAATGATGATAGGGGGCTTTGGCCAAGTAGTGTCATTGACGTTTCTCTCTTTCTCAGTTACATATGTGACAAGTTTGCAAGTTCTATCATGCACTGCATGGATTGTACACAGGTGAAGACTAATGAGGGAGTGGCATCCAGGTGTACGAGTGCAGACACGTGGATAAGAGGAAGTGACAAGCTGGGAGCTTCATTCGAGGCCGCTACAGCCTGCTGTCGTGTTTTTATTCGGGCAGATGGCTGTATTGAAGGTTCAGAGCGGCTGGGCGTGAACACAGAGCGTGACAGATAAGTTGCAAGAGGTCAAATGGTTAGATCTAGATGTGGCGTGCGCTGCCAAGATGGAGAAAGTAGTGGCTGAACTGGAACAAGACATCGCATGTTGCTGGTGCCAGGGAAGAAGGAATTCCAGGAAACCATTCTTCTTGGTAGCAACGAGGAGACGGAATCTGAGGCTGAAAAAGGGGCATAGAATGTGACGGATCCATTTCATGCTTATTGTTATTTACTGTTATACCTATCAACAGTGTTTTAATCTATTAACCAAGGAGGTTCTAAGGTTAACTAATAAGCTCGGCGTTGAGCATGTAGAGGTTGATTTGTGTTGAATAATAGTGAATTAATTGTGTGTTGTCTCTAATGCAGTCGATAGATAAAAAAAGATAGGAGATGGCATTGCACGCTTTTGACATAAGGATAAATATGGTGCATATAATGTTCTGTTTATTACCTCCATGAAATGTCATGGAGGTTATATGTTACCCTGTGTTTGTGTTTGTCTGTGTTTGTCTGTGTTTGTCTGTGTGTGTCTGTGTGTGTGTGTGTGTGTGTGTGTGTGTGTGTGTGTGTGTGTGTGTGTGTGTGTGTGTGTGTGTGTGTGTATAAACAAAATAACTCAAGAACGGCTTGGTGTGTTGGTAGGGTGTGATGAAAGCTGGAAATGATTAGATTTTGGGCCCCCTAGCGGCTCCCCTTGGTGCTGCAGCGCAACTTCCGGTTTTACTATCTTGGTGTTCTGAACATGCTATGGTCACGATTTTTGAGTATTAGATAGCTCTTGTGCTCAGGAAGAAACGACATAAGTTTGGGCCCCCTAGCGTCTAGTTTTGGGATAGCAGGGGCATTTTTGTCAAAAACTTCTGAAGAGGACAACTCAAGAAGGGAACAGCGGATTTTCATGATTTTTGGTATGTAGGTACCGTAGACAATGTTATACAAGATAAGATACTAATTATGCAAAATAGGAATACATTTGCATAATTAATGAGAATATTCTATCATAGTATGTTTTTCCATGTATCTCTTGTCCTGGACATGATATGGTCTTGACATTTGGCTGGTGGATAGCTTGCAGTGTCATGACAAAGTGGGGCAGGTTTCAGCCCCCTAACATTTAATTTCGGAACTGCAGGTGCGTTTTTGTCACGACATTCCAAAGAGGATAACTGCAGAAAGGATTGACGAATTGGCATCATTTTAAGCATGCAAGTAGCTTGGGCAAAGATGTTCATGATATGCATGTTATGCAAATGAGGACTCAATTTGCATAATTAATGAGGGAATTGTATAATTCCATTGTTTGCAAAAACTGGACTTCAATAAATGTAACACTTGTTAATTATGATAGGTGGAATATAAGCAGAAACCAAATATGGTAATGAGGCACTGATTTGCATAATTAATGTAAAAAAATGCAAAACCACCCATTGATTAATGATTTTATAATTTTGACATGTATGTTAGTCAATGATGAATAACAGCATGCATAAATTATGTTAATGTCTTAGTCAATTGCATGAAATTCACAAAAGCTCTAAATATTCATGGAGGTATGAGGTTGCCGAACTCTAGTGTTGAGAATCGTTTATGTGGGGGTAATTAGTGTGATGCAGCTGAAAACTTCATAGGACAGCTAAAAAATTAGAGATATCTACTAAGGAATATAATTCTGTACTCCTTGGTTGAGAGGTCTGATTCTGATCTAAACATTATTAGTGCTGGTAAATGAAGCTACCAGCTACATGAACAGCATTGTTTCAATTCTTGATATTTGAGTCTGACATGACTGACCCTGAAGCAACAGGTAAGTCTTTACCAGAACTAAGCTTTACAAGCGTATACAAAGACTTATTGAATACAATAAAACAGGAGCAAATGCTTTGTCAACCATAGAGTACAGGGCACTCAATTATGTCACAAATATATACATGTTCCAAACCACTTGATTTTTGAAGATATCTTCAGAATGTAGGACAGACCTAGATGTGTTGTTAGTTGTCAGATGATGCAGTAAAACTTACCAGGATTTTCTAGCATCATGATGCAGCATAGTAATGTAATGACTGTGGAACATGCTTATACTTGGTACAATAAAAATCTCAACGACTGATAAAAATGTCATCCTGAAGATAGAGTTCAGTGCTAGTCAAGCTAACAAAAACTTGAGACCATTAAAATCCATTTCGACTGATATTTAAGAAGAGACTTTAATTTGACTCACAGATATCAAGGACTTTGCAAAGTAGACCATGTTAATTGTCAAACAAACTCATACAAAGACACGGTTGGCCAAAAAAGGGAAAGGTTTAATCACACAAAACTTTTCCGAAGAAAACACAGCACTAGATCTACTTAAACAACTATAATAAACTTCCTAAACTTGAAAAACTATTTGGTGGAGAAAGGGGGTGGAGGTGGGTGAAAGGACGAGAGCAACAAAAAAACCTGTGCGGTCCGCTTGCCAACTAGATCTCCAGTGACGTCAACTCACGTGGTCAGGGTCAAAGTGCAAACGGGCCGCACAAAAACAAAATTAATACAGTTTGTGATCAATCAATAAAAATTACAGGGTGAAATTTTTCTACAATTCTCAAACTAAAAAAAAGACAGGGTTTGAAAATGGGGAAAGGTTTAGTCACGCAAAACTTTTCTGAAGAAAACACCAAAAAAAGGCCAAACCGCTACAAAAAAATATTATATAATAATGTTATTATATATAATACTATTATTATCAATAACATCATTATACTTAAACATGAAAATAAAGGGAAAACACCACCACCCCATTACCTATGATTATTACCAAACTATTAATACTCTAAATTATTACTCTAAGAACACTGCAACCTTCAACGACGCTACCGAGACGACGCTACCGAGACATCTTCTTCCTCTGGATAAGCTTTACCATTCTATAACACAAACATAACCTAGTAGCCCAGGGAACTTTCAAATACAGACTAATGCCATCAACTTATGAATACTTTAACATTCTAATCTAGAGCAAAAACCTAACGTAGTACTCAAGGGAACTTGCAAATACAGTAGATAAGCATCAGAACGCCGATCACCATGTTACACAATTATAACTGATACCAGACAAAAGGGAGAATTCAAATCTCCATTACTGGAACATACAACACTCTCCGCACATTGTACAGTCTTAGACCACCTGGTTCTGATCAGCAAAATTTTTGTATACAGCAAAACCATGTACAGTGAACTGCTTAGTAAGGTCAAACCCGTATTTAGACATGAAGTAAGATTTTCGCTGAAAGACAAAGAAACTTAATATCACTGTCTCCCCCGGCCCCCAAAAGACGGCACGCACGCGGCCGAGAAGCCATCGACCTGCAGACCCATTTCTGGTGTGAAAGGAGCTTCTGGCGAGGCGTATGCCCCATTTGTTTCTCAAGTCCTACTGAACACATAGTATTCCAAGCTCAATTTGAGCTGGCATAAATACATAAACGCAACAGAATAGCCAAACATTAACACCTATTCTATTGATAAGGGCAATCCAAGATGGAGTCCTCCTGGAATACCACCGGAAATTGTCAACTGTAGTCCGATGCCATGCAAGCTTGTCAAACTGCTGAGAAGGATATGCCGAGAGATGCCATCGAGAAAGGTGATCTGAAATTCTTCAGTTGATTACCTTGAATCTGCGTGGCCTTAACCTGAAACTCAAAGGTGGCTGCCAACAGCCACAGCTCTCTAGCACAGTATAACAGATCCCGATCACGTGCACGTCCGGAGTGAACACGTAAACACAGGCCATATTATCACAGTATAAAGAAATACACTGTCCGGACCAACGGCCCCCATTTCCTGGCTACGAGGACGATTGTCAACATCTTAAGCACGTGTATCTTTGATCCAAACTTCTCCAACACGTGGTCTGGGAACACACTTGGAAGAACTGTCCATCACAAGATCCGCCGTACCCCGTGACACAGGCATCAGACATAACCAACTCGTCCGGTTAAATGTCGGGAACCATCATCAATACACCGATATATGTGTCCATGAATCTTTGCCATCACAGAAGGTCCAATCGGAAGTCCTGTGACAACCGCAGTCTGTGGTGATTTCACCGTAATGAACGCAATACCTTCAACATTCGAGATATAAACAGCCGTCCAGGTGGCACACGGGAGGAAACAAAAACAATGAGAGACCGAATGTCAAGTCTGGTTGCTTTCTTCTTGTTCAGCCATGAATTAACAAGAAGTCTGATCTCTTCCACGCGAAACTGTGGTACACGCCTAGTTGTGAAAATTGTTATCAAACTCGATTCCGAGAAATTTTCTAAATCACCTAAGTCATGGTATCAAATGATGGGTAGCTGGATTGTGTCCCCTAACCTAAATAAGTATCCTCAGTTACTGCATTGCTCGCAATTCTTGAGTTACATTCTCCAAGTATGTATTTTCAGCTTTGAATTCACTGACCTATGTGCGCCGATAGAGATGGGAACATTACCGTGTGTCACAACCTCTTCATGTAAATTGATCATCTTGTGGACATCCGCGTGAGAGACTGGGTCCCTGGGAGAGGTGGGCGGGGTTTCCGGAGTTGTGGTTTGGCCTCAACCTACAGGAGAGGTTAACCCTGGCTAGGGAGAGACGAACCTGGAGGCTTAACTCTCTGTCTTCATGTCTACCTTGTCCCCCCAACGACCTGAAGGTCAAGGGACTAGGTAGGTAGGTAGGTAGGTTTGGTCGATCTGTCGAGCCGCCAAATGACCAACGTAGGTTTGTACTGGCAATCTTGACTCTGATGTGGTGCTTGGATGTCCCGCACTATCAAGCACGCACTACAGACGTGCAGCATTGGGGCTTTCCACCGTGCACTCCGATGGCCGGATTGCAAGGAACAGGTATCGGACTGAAACTTGCCACAATACCGCGGCCTGTTTCCCGCCACACGAGCTTCACTGACAGGCTCCACCCTCAATGACGACACGTTGCCCGGAGCAACACCAGCTTGTGTCTGATAGTGTCCCTCTCTGACAGCATCTCGGCTAAACTAGGGACGAGAGCAAAAAAAAAAAAAAGTGCGGTCTGCTTACCAATTAGATCTCGAATGACGTCAACTCACGTGGTCAGGGTGAAAATGCAAATGGGCCGCACAAAAACAAATACAGTTTGTGATCAATTAATAAAAATTACAGGGTGAAATTTTTCTCACATGAACAAATATGCTTCAAATGTCGTGTCTGTTTATCAACAATTTTTAACAGTTGTGGACCTTTTTTTGTTAGGGCCAACACATTTCCGTCAAGCTACATGTGAGTGCTTTTTAGCGGTTGAGGAATTACTCTCAGCTTTTTCTGATACTCTGCAGAAATCAGGTCAGGGTAACAAATGGGAGGGAGGATTGAGGGAAGGAGACAGGAGGAATTTGGGTTTTCAGGGGTGGGGAATAAACACACTCAACACAGATGGGTACTCATTGATTACATCGCCTATATAATTGGCACATAGTTTGTCAAGAACCACTTGTTAACCTGTGTCCAAGGCACTTTAGAAAGTCTGAAGTTTGAGGTCTGTTTTTTAAAAAGTGTGCATGCCTTGAACACAGATACAAAGTTGAATTTCAAAGCCTTTTCATTTTATTCTTCTCGGCAAGTTTTTTTTCAGCAGCACCCATGATGTTTTTTTTTTCTGAACACACACACACACAAAGGGATAACTTCAGGGAATCTGACAAATGACTTGAACAAAAAAACATCATATAAACACTGATTTCTGCAGGAGACCAGGTCAGCCTCACACATTTCACCATCCATATATGTTTGGACAAGTTCTCACTCCACAATCTCACCAGGACTGCAGCTTTGGCAAAGC
>NC_049980.1:14622767-14624535 GCF_000003815.2 Branchiostoma floridae | reverse complement strand
ATAGAATGTCATCACACACAAAAAATTTCAATATCAGACAGACAACAATTTCTACACATATAAACCCATTGCTCATCTTGCTATCACATAGCAAAGAAAAGACATGAAAACCAGAAGCATAAACCAATGCCCTACCTGGGTATCCTCCGATGTACATGTAGAGTGGGTTCTTGGTAACTGCTGAGTAATTGTCTTGCGGACCGGTTGCAGGCGGTACTTCATTGCCATCCACCACCACCTTCAGGATGTTCTTCACCTTACGAGCCTGCAGCGAGTAGTGTTTAAAATTTTAAAATACTCTATGTTTACTTTCTGATCATGTCTGGTTTTCCATCTTAAAGTCAGGGGCACTGTCAATAGCATTAGTATCACTGGGCCAAATGGTTTGTCTCAAATGGACCACTACCATTTTACCGACTCGTGCAAAGTAAGATAAAATACTTTATGTTAACATCTTGGTCACATAGGCTGTCCGATAAGTCGCGATGTCAATTTAACATATTGGCAGGGGCCTGTCAGTGAGTTATACAAAACCTTTATATATTTCATGCTAGTGATTGCACGGTAGATATCATAATTGGAGTCTGCAACCAGTAGTTTTGAGTTGTAGGTAAAGTTTTCCAATTGCTGCCATCTAGTATTAACAATAACAAACCTCCACTTTGTGAAACTTCATGTCACAGAGGCTGAACTTGTTGCTGTCTTGTTGACCATGAACCTCTGGGTCATAGGTCACTTCAAATGGTGCCAGTCCATTGTCAACACGGAATGTGATCTGTAAAGTAATGGACATGGCAAGTCAGGTAACATTATCATTACTATCATCCACTTACTCTTCATCCCATTCAAAGACAAACAAATAATGCATTTATCATAACTTTCATCCACTAAAGCCCCTGTCACACATTCAGAACCTTACCATGACTTGAACCACTTTCCAACTAAGGTCAATGCAGAGCTGGAAGTAGCCTTGAATCAATCATGTACTAGCTCAAGTACATTCCTCTGATATCCAAGCAGAATTTAACTTCTGCAACTTTGGTTTTTCAAAATTCAAAGTTATAAGCTTATGCTGATTGAAAGGCTACCATACCGACCCAACTCCCAACATGACCTTGTTTACGACTAACTCCTTGAGAAGATCAGGAGACCATGACTGTATGTGTGACAGGGGCTTGACACTTGAATAAGACGAATGAATAGTGCAAGAGAAGACCAACTACATGTACATGTGACCAGAGTTCCTCTTCCCCCTTAGGAAGATTACCCAGCATGCCATAATGGCCACTCTCCAGCCGGCAACAGTCCATTCCAGCAACAATCACATTTCAGACCTCTTTTCGTTTTCAAAAGGGAAAACAGTGACTGGGAATATCACTACAGAAATCCAATAAGGGGAGGTAGATATGGGGACAGAAGTTGATATTCTGAATGCAAAGACAAAGCAAGCAAAGGTCAAAGCACAAGACAAGCTTGTAAGAGGCACCTCATGTTCAAGCAGGTATCTCACCGATCTGCACCAAATTGCACCAAGCATTTGCAAAGTGGAGCAAAGCGGTGCCAATGGTACTGGTAAATTTGTCGCTGGTATTAGCAAATTGTATTAATTAACTAGCACAATATTCTTCAACTGACAAAATTGCACAAAATAGAACGGTGAGCATCCTTTACCACGGATGCAGATCTGTTTCTGAGAATCTTTACATTTAAAGCATGTACATAATGCTTTTAATTCAAGCGCATTAGACTTTCTGTGTGCATCTATTTT
>NC_049980.1:14546255-14622628 GCF_000003815.2 Branchiostoma floridae | reverse complement strand
GAAGTAAGAATAAGAGATGTATAATGTACCAATCAGAAGGCTGGATTACTCCTGGACCATTGTTAGCACGAAGGGTGATCTAAAGAGACGAGAGGAGAAAAACACAAGAAATTCCTGTTACGTACACATGACAGCTGTCAAGGCACAGATCTGCAGTGGTTTGCTTGGCTACATTTTTATATTTCAGCCATACCATAGGTATGGTGAGTATGGTGAAATATATTGTATTCGTAATGTTTCTTCTTTCTCCAGTCAAATCTTTATTCCTTGACCGAATAACTTGAAATTTTGCACAAGGGTAGACGTTTTTTTTTCATTTTTTTTTCATATCTGCCCCTAAAATGATGTTATTTTGTTTTTTTTGGTCAATTTTCCACCAAAACTGTATATGATGGACCCCTGTACCCTGATATGACAACCGAATGACCTGAAGGTTTTGCACGGAGGGGGAATTTTTAAAATCATTTTTTGGACTTTGGCGACTACTGGTATGTCAAAGACTTTCAGTGGGGTTATTTTTGAACTGGTCTATAAATTTGCAATTTTACATGGGGTGTGCTTGCATGTAGGGGGCATTTTTAAAAATCCATTTTTGGACTTTGGTGATTATGTCAAAGTCCTATTTTAGCAGATGTATTTTGTGACTGCTCCACATATGGGTATCACAGGAAGAGTTCATTCTTGTACACGGAGGGGGATTCTTTTCAAATTCAATTTTGGGCGGATGATGATTCAAAATTTAGACTGGTCTATCTTATCTTGTTATGCACAGTGGACCTTTTTTTTTACTAAATTCAATTTTGGATTCGGTTTCTTATTCAAAAGGCCATGTTTTCTGCGGGAGTATTCCTGGACTGGTCTATTGTGCAAATTCACTTAGGGTGCACTGGAGTCCATACTTGCACGGGGGGGATTTTGTAAGATTCATTTTTTGGTTAAATCGTCATTAGTAAAAGTGATATTTCAAATGGGTGATTGTTGCATGGGGAGGGAGATGGCTGAAATATGCTTTCTAGTTCAACTAAGTCTTGTTTGCAAATATCATGGGCAATTTCAGACATGAGCAGACTCTTTTGATGACACAAATCTATCTCTTTGAAGAATTTTGGACAAATCAATAAGCCTGTGTTGTTAACTGGTTGCTATACATGTATGTGTTATTTAGGCCACTAAGGCGAGTATGGTCTACAATTTTTAAAATCTAAGATTCAATTGTGTCTTGGATAGATGAAATAGAGCAAGAATGCAACGACAAACTTGTAACTGGACTTTCAAACGAACTGGACAGTGATGTGCACATACATTTCATACAGTCACAAACAACAGCACTGCTCTCAACACTTCACACATAGATCACTTACACATGCCAGACTCACATGTCTTCAGCATTATTGCCAGACTCACATGTCTTCAGCATTATTGCCAAGTTAAGTACACAGAATAGGGCAAGCCATTCATGTAAGCATCAGCATCTACTGAAATGGAACAGTAATCTGAAGCAACAGTACCTTACACCACTAGCTGTGTCCTTTTATGTCCTAACTTTTCTACTACATGAGAAAACATTCCTTTTCTCTGTTTCATTTAGTTCAAACATCAAATGCAGTGCCATAAAGAATTTGCCAGGAAAATATCTTTCATTTTGGTAGTTCTTCCCTAAAGAGAAGTTTGAGATTCTGAAGTACAAAAAAAATGTACCTTGCCATCCTTGAGTTCAATGGCGAGAGCATCAGGCCTCTCAGATGACACACTGAGCAGGAGGGCTTCCCGCTGGCTGGTTCTGAACTCAAACACAACCTCCATGTCCTGTCCTACATGGTACGAGTCATCTGTGGAGCAACAGAAGTTAAAGGTGGTTAGATACCCAAGTAGAAACAAGATTTAATTTGATTTGATTTATTCGGCTGTATTCCAGATAGCAACCACTATCTTTCGTAAGTCTCCGCCCTTGCCGGTGTCCCAAGCTCGGATGTGAAAGAGAGAAGGTTGTGCGCTGGGTCACCATCCCACCACGTGAAAGTTACAGTGCCACTGAAACGCTGACGAACTCAGAAAGTTATTCTTCTTCGGGCGTGGAATTGAGGACGGGCAGAACCCCACATGACGAGTGGAAATGAAAGCCGAGAGGAAGTTTCCATTTTGAGGGAGTCCTTGGCAGCACCCAAACAACTACTTAGAATTGCAGCTTGGAATGTGAGAACCATGTTCAAGGCAGGCAAAACATTACAAGTCGTAAAAGACATGGAGAGATACAGGTTGAACATCCTTGGTGTAAGCGAAATGAGATGGACTGACTCAGGCACAGTAATGCTCAATTCAGGTCAAACAGTATGCTACTCGGGTAAGACAAATGGTCAACACCAGGAAGGCGTAGGCGTCATCATGGACAAAGAGGCAAGGAAAAGCCTGTTAGGATGGGAACCGGTTAGTCTGTGCATTATAAGAGCAAGGTTTTACCTAAGACATGTAAAGACAACCATTATTCAATGCTACGCACCAACCGAACAGGCAACGGAAGAGGAGAGATCTCTTCTATTATAGCAACCTTCAGGACCAGATAGATCAAACTCCACGGCACAACATTCTCATCCTGATGGGGGATTTTAACGCCAAGGTCGGCACAGATAATGTAGGGTACGAAGCGTGCATGGGAAAAGAAGGTGTCGGTGACAGGAACAACAACGGTCAATGGCTGGTTGATGTATATATGGAGAATGGTCTTGTCATTGGAGGTACAATCTTCAAACAAAAGAACATACACAAGCTGTCTTGGGTATCCCCAGATGGGAGAACGAGCAAATTCAGATTGACCACATCTGTATAAATCGGAAGTGGAGGAGGTCTTTGAGAGACGTCAAGGCCATTAGAGGTGCTGATGCAAGCAGCGACCACCACCTGATGTTGTGCAAACTACAGCTGAAACTTAGAAAGGTAAGCAAAGGCAAGTCAGAATGATCCACTCTTCGACTCTGGGAAATTCAAGAACCCAGCAGTAAAAGAGCAGTTCACCGTGGAACTGAAGAATATGTTTCAGGTCCTCAACAACATTCCAGTTGACGACATAAATGCCAGATGCTAGAATGTACACAAAGTCTTCACAGATACCAACAAGGTAGTACTAGGATACCGCAAACGAGAGAGAAAGGAGTGGCCATCGGACACCACTTGCAATTGGTACCTGGTAAAAGTAAAAGGGAGCTAAACAACACATGCTGAATGGAAGTGAGAGGCAAAGGGCTGCAGCAGCCAAGACCTACCAAACAAAGAACAAAGAAGTCAAAAGAAGTGCAAGAAGAGACAAACGTGTGTACATAGATAGCTTAGCAACTAAGGCACAACAAGCAGCAGAGATGGATGACACAAGAACTGTATACAAAATTACCAAACAGTTATCAGGAGATCTCACAAATAGGGCCACAGCAGTTAAGGACAAGAACGGGAAAGTACTTATGGATGGAAAAGACCAGTTGAACAGATGGGCAGAGCACTTTACTTAGTCTTTAGAGAGACATTAACAGACCTGCCCCCGAGTCCGAAGCAGACATCAAGGATATGGGGCTCAACATAGAGATGAAACGTAGTCCTATCACACTTCAGGAGATTGTAAATGCCATAAAGGATACGAACAGAGCTCCAGGTGAAGACAGTGTGACAGAAGACATGCTGAAAGTAGACCCAGTAGTAACTGCCAGAGGTTTGATAACACTCTTCAACCAAGTCTGTTACAAAGAAATGGTACCAGGAGCTTGGAAAAGAGGGATACTAGTAAAGCTGCCAAAGAAAGGAGATCTATCGGCCTGTGGAAATTGGAGAGGTATCAATCAGCTGCAGTTACAGGTAAGATTTTCTGTAGAGTCCTCCTACACAGTACTGGCAAGGAATCGGACATAGAAAAACATGACCCATTTCAGAACTTTAAAAATAACTTTACACGCGTGGAAGACGCTCCATTGACAAGGTACTGCGAGAAGAACAGGCTGGATTTAAAAGTGGCAGGGGATGTACAGACCAGATTTTTGTCTTACGCACCATCGTTGAGCAGTCTCTCGAATGGAGCTCTTCTCTTTACATAAATTCCATTGATTTTGAGAAGGCCTTCGACAGTATACACCACCCTTCACCATGGAAAATACTGCAGGCATTGGAAATGGTTGGGACATATTCTGCGTATGAATAAGAACCGACACCCTTATGTCGCTCTCAAATGGACTCCCCAAGGAAAACGGAACAGAGGCAGGCCTCTAGGGACCTGGAGAAGGGGAGATGAAAGCAGCACAAAAGACCTGGCATGAAGTTAGATGGATGGCCCAAGATAGGAGGGACTGGAGGAAGTTTGTCAGTGCCTTATGCTCCACCAAAGGGAGCGAAGAGGATTAGGTAAGTAGGTATCATAAGTGACTGGGAATGGATCTGAAGTCAAGTGTAACCTGTTTTAATGCTCAATCATATATGCATCATGGACTTGTCCTTCAGATTCATTTTTCATAACTGATTTAAGATGGTGAATGCTATCTGAAATAGCCAAATCTAAGATAATTTGTCCAATTACTTGTTTCATTTTGTCATACGTATTTATTAAACTACTGGACTTAGCATAAAAAGTTACAGAATAACTACTGCCGTGTACAAAAACGTACAGGTATTGAACTTTTAGGACCTACATGCATATCTCTACCAATCTGACAAAGTTAATTATGGTCTTCAGTGACAGACAAGTATGGAGACATATTTAATATGAAACAAGAACAACAGTTGTGTTTATTTAGACTTCAGGTATCTTATACTATAGAGAGGACCTATGCTTTTGATAGGATCTCATCTCAATTGGTATTGTGTGCCAGTGCAGAAATGAAGAAATAACTTTCAAGACACAATTGTGAAAGAAGTAGCATCATCTTACTTAATACTGCATATCCTGTGCCACCGAAGTATGATCCTCCAGTGACCTTCTGGAAGCAGCTCCCCGTGTCAGCCCTGGTGGCTGGTCGGGCCAGGTTCTGTAGCTCACCCTGGATCTCCAACATACGCACACACATCTCCATGCTGTTGGTCAACTGTGTAAAACGCACATGGAAGATGAAGACACAAAAAATAAAAACTGATCCCACCAATACATGTACAACTTACATGTGTGAGCAGTTTGATGCATGTATTCAGTGCAATTTAACTTGTATTGACTACCTCAATATATTTTGTACCTGTTGGTTTTCATTCATTACCTTATTGCTTTTCTTCACACTAAACATGTTCATGGATGCATTTAGTCATATATAAGAAACAAATTTTCCCATGCTTTCAGCTAGTTCAAGGCTATAACCATTCTTCAGTCTGAATGAATCAAAGTGGTGGTGGAAGTTGGTACATTATATAATGACAATTAAAGACAGGTAACTTTTGACGCTTCAAATTAAAGGATTGTTCATAATGATCTTCAGGTAGTCACAACAGACATCACTGGCCAAATATAACCTAGGAATTCACACATAACTATAAACAGAGCACAAAAAGTACTTGAGTTTGTTTGCTGTTGACAAGGCAACAGAAAATGAAGACAGGTTTGACAAAACATTGGGTGCTATTAAAGGAAGGGTAGCACAAACGACATGCAGTGATTTCTAAGTCAGATCATGAGTTTGGTTAGATAACTTCAGACACAGACAGTGGCTGAGGTGACAATGTTACATAATATGACATAAAGATGTTGACTGCAGCCATATGTGTCAAGATAGCTGAAATGTATTACCTTATCACCTGGGAAGGAACAATATTCTTTTTTTTTCATATATTTCATGTATTTCTACCTTTTGCTTTCAGTGAATGCACTTCATCACCAACAAAATTCCTTACACAGCTAAAAAAATTATTGTATATTTACTTGTGATACAAAAATGGAGTGTTTTGCCCAAAGACAGTTTACCGGCTATTCAAATCAACAAAACATGAACAAACATACCTTTCCTATCCTCTTGGTAGCATTATATATATATTCATCGTTATAAATATGAAGACCTCCCAGGTAGAAGTCTTCAGTCAAATCCAGGACGGTGAATTCTCCTGGGCTCTTGCCCTTCTGTCTGTAACGTCCATCTATGGTCAGGATTCCATTCCTGCCGTTTGTGGCAATTTCAAGCTGTCATCACAAACGCAGGAATTATCATTTAAGTCCTTCCCACACTGGATGGTGCATGGGGTAACAACCATCTATGTTTCAATAGCCCTTTGGCCAGAATATTTGCATTTCTATCAAACTGAGGGCAAGGCTTCAAGAACTGCTGTGCACATGTTTTTTAAACCTTGTCATTAATTACAAGATACAAAGTAGAAGAGCTGTCAACTCTAATCATGTACATGTAGAGTCTGCAATAGGAGACAGAGAATCCAGTTTTGGAATCTAGACTGGTACCGAAGTCAAACTACACATTTCTAACCTGGTCTTTGTAACCAAGAACAACAGAAAACACACATCCATATTTGATACTAAACTTGGTCCTGTATTAAGCACAAGAACACCAAATTAGGAAGAACAGTTCGTACCATATGCCGCTTTCCATCGTTCACAGTGACTGTGCTGCTGATCTCCACTGGACCCTTCCCATTGTCAAACTTAAACTTCACCAGACCACCTTCCAGCTGGATGGCAGCGAAGTCTTTATGGTCGTCTT
Organism: Branchiostoma floridae; assembly: GCF_000003815.2. Lineage (NCBI taxonomy): Eukaryota > Metazoa > Chordata > Leptocardii > Amphioxiformes > Branchiostomatidae > Branchiostoma > Branchiostoma floridae. Next base: position 14,615,966 of record NC_049980.1, on the reverse strand, counting down.
TGGCAATGTAGAACACCAGGCCATCCGACTCAAAGGTGCGGATCTCCACCTTCACTGAAAACCTGAGGAAGGGTATCATTAGTTATTACAACAGGACTAAACAGTACATGTACATGTAGTTTACAAACATCAAAGCCAAGGAAATACTGGAGCTTCATGATGTGAACAAATAGTACTGAAAAGAAAATGCCTCTTGAAGTAATTTTTGTTGATTTAAAACAATGTGTTCTTTCCATTACTTATATTCTGAGGACAGAGCAAAAGAAACAATCATTCTAAAGCAAAAAAGATAAAAAGATGACCTTACTCTTCCTTGACATTGTTGGGATCTATCTTGAATGTCATGTGGCTGTTGTTAGTCAGTCCAAATTGGAAGGCTCCTGAAATGATCTTGGAGGTTTGGTTGGCAGGAGCTGCACAGCCAGTAGGAGGGCCTGTATTCGGGGGCTGGAAGGCAACCACACACAATCACTGACTGTACTTAAAAATATTACTAGTCCTTAGACCTATGACGTTCAACTGGCCTTGATACCCATAGACTTAATCTATTGCAGGCTCTCTATTGTACTCGTGCATTAGCTTAAACTACACCTCTGAAAGAGAGAAGAGAAACATTTACGATCAATTGCCTCATTATGAAGTTAACATATGCACATTGTCCCTTTCTTCACCATCTTAACTTATAAATTGAACTAGTTCTTAGACCTATTAACTTATAACTGGCCATGATGCCTATAGTATAATCTATTGTACTTAATATGCATTAGCTTGAACTACACCTTTGAAAGAGAGAAGAGAACTGTGACAAACATTTCACAATTGATGTAGAGTACAAACTGCAAATTAGGTCTGTAAAAAACACTGATGAAAGGAATACGGTCAACAAAACATGTACACATACATGTATAACAACACTGGTTAAGGGGAAAGAGCGGTATATGTATATGTACCCGTATACATGTATGTACACCAGTACACCCCCCTTGTGTGGCCCCACCAATCCAACATGCACCAGGACGTCGCGCCTCCTGGCGTAAAACTCTGGAATCCCACATTTATACATGTACAATCATACGCTTTGAGTACAAACTCTCAAATAGTATCAATAAAGGATCACAATGTCATAAATGTCTTGTACTTTCGTCCCTCATCTATTCCATGTTTGTAGAGTAAGTTGCATATATTCTAGCATTTCATAGATGGCCTTGCAATCTTACAAGCCGCCTAATGTCACAGCGCAGCGGACGCTGCGCTACGATGTACATGGTTTTTTGGTTCACGGAATGTTCCATCGCAAAAATGTGTGCCCTAATCCCAAACTATGCAACTACAGTGATTTCTGGACTTAGTCAAGCACTTAAAACACCAAAACTACAATTAAAATACTTGATAACTTTATTTCTGTCGCAAACAGCGCTCAGTCTTTTCATTCCGCCAGCTGGTGCGGCCGGCGCAACTCAAGTCCAAAATGGTACCGACGCCGTGTTGAAAAAAAACCATACATGGTGGTGGTCACATGACTTCAAATCACGTGGTCGACAAAAATGCTGGACCCGGAGATGTGAGTGTGAAAAATCGTATATCGTGTAAGCTCCGATTATCCAGCAAGAAAGACACTCACATGACAAAGATGTAGCTTAACTTGAAAGTTCATCTGTGTTGGTACAAGTCATTCTTGAAATAGTTGAACTGTAATTTCCAACACCAAAATTGGACTCACCCATATTTTCGACTGCACAGCATCAGTCTTTGTCAAGGAATGAACAATCCACTGCTGTCATAACGTCACGTTATGCAAATAGAACACGTGACTCAGTAAGCAGTGGATTATAGGTTGCAGGGAGTCTATGGCGCCCACCGTCTCTGTTCAGGGATGGTTGTAGAGCCCGGATGTAGATTGCTTCTTTAATCCCTCTGGCGAAAAAGTCTGGTTCTGTGTCCAAAATTTCAACTTTGTCTAGTGACACTGAATGACCCGGCGATTCTATGTGTATATGTTGGGAAACTTCTGAGGTTTTTGAACTCTTGCGTTTGTGCTCAAGGAACCTGGTCTTAAGTGATCTCTCAGTCTCCCCAATATAGGTTTCTGTACAAGGGCCTCTGATGTTCTGTCCTTGGCACTTAATATGACAGATGACACCACACTTTTGTTCTTTAGGGGTTTTGTCTTTAGGTGCTACAAGGATGTTGCGCAGAGTATTCGCCGGCCTGAAACAGGTTTTTATCCCATGTGAGGTGAAGATTCTTCTAAGTCCTTCAGATACACCTTTCACGTAAGGAAGCACAACAAATCCCCTGTTTTTCCCTCTGCTGGTGTTATTCTGTGTAGTATCACTGGGTGATGGGGGTTTGGGTGCTGTAGCCTTCTCTATGGCCCATGTGGGGTATCCGCACGTTTTCAACGCCTGGGTAATGTGAAGTTTCTCCTTCTGTTTGTCTTGAGGGTCAGTTATCACTGTTTCCGCCCTGTGGAAAAGGGTACGGACAACACTGAGTTTGTGTTCTAACGGATGTTCCGACTGGAAGTTCAAATATTGATCAGTATGAGTAGGTTTGCGGTAGATTGTCACTCGCAGGGACCCGTCTTCTTGTACTGTTGTCAAAGTGTCAAGGAAGGCTAAGGATCTGTTCTCTTCCTTCTCAAATGTGAACTTTATGTCAGGATCAAGGCTGTTCAGATGATCTGTGAACTCGTCGGCGTACGTCTTCTTAAGTTTGGTATGGGTGTCATCAACGTATCTGTACCACCACAAAGGGGGGTTGAGGGCAGTTCTGAGGGCACGTTGTTCTAGATGCTCTAAGTAGAGGTTGCATACAATAGGGGACACAGGTGATCCCATCGCCGCTCCATGTATTTGTTTGTAGAAGATGCCATCATAAACAAAAAAAGTACAATTGAGACACACTCTGAGTAGATCAGCCAACTGTTCTGGTTTCAAAGTAGTGCGTTCAGATAAGGTCTGGTCCTCCTTTAACCTCTGCAGAATCACATCAACTGCTTTATCCACAGGTACTGAGGTGAAGAGTGCTGTCACGTCGTATGAACGGAGTTCTTCATCCTCCTCTACTCTTGCCTGTTTAATCACTTCCGCAAATTGTTGTGAGTTTTTGATGTGATGCTGAGTGTTCCCTACTAATGGAGAGAGGGTATCAGCAAGGAATTTGGCACAAGCATAGGTTATGGAGCCAATGCTACTCACAATGGGCCTCATGGGAATGCCAGACTTATGAACTTTGGGAAGGCCATAAAATTTCGGAGGGATTTAACCTGTAGTTGGATATAACCGTCTATATGATATGTTGTCTAGCTCACCTTCCTCCTGGAATCGTTGGAGTACTGCTTTCAGTTCATTCTTATAGCTGGAAGTTGGATCCCTTTTTCCCAGTCTAAGGTATGTGTTATTGTCCCGGAGCAACTCAGAGCACTTTTGCTTGTAGTCTTCCTTGTTGAGAACCACAGTCAGTCTCCCTTTGTCCGCTGGTAAAATCACAATGTTTTTATCTTGCCGTAGGGAATTGAGAGCTTCTTGTTCCTCCTTGGAAAGGTTGGACTGCTTCTTCTTCGGTTTGTTGAGAAGGTTGAGAAGTTTCCCAACATATACACATAGAATCGCCGGGTCATTCAGTGTCACTAGACAAAGTTGAAATTTTGGACACAGAACCAGACTTTTTCGCCAGAGGGATTAAAGAAGCAATCTACATCCGGGCTCTACAACCATCCCTGAACAGAGACGGTGGGCGCCATAGACTCCCTGCAACCTATAATCCACTGCTTACTGAGTCACGTGTTCTATCTGCATAACGTGACGTCATGACAGCAGTGGATTGTTCATTCCTTGACAAAGACTGATGCTGTGCAGTCGAAAATATGGGTGAGTCCAATTTTGGTGTTGGAAATTACAGTTCAACTATTTCAAGAAAGATGTAGCTTGTTGTAAACTTTCATTATCACTGTTAATACACGTACATGTGGCGTCATGCAGGGATATTACGCATTCTACACTGAATAATTCCGCCGTGTTGATTACTAACTTGAAATAAGGCCATGTTTGGTAAACCTGTAGTCTCTACCAGACTCTGGGTCGCTGTTAAATTGTAGAAATGGAACAAATAGAGGAGTAAGCCGGCCAGAGGAATATAGCCGGCTAGGGAGCAGCACGCAATCAACGGAGTCTGTCGAATCCCGGCATCTTGTTTGATGTCCTCTAATTGCTATCTAATAGGTGCGAAGTGGCTAAATAACCCTTTTATTGCTTTCCGACTCGTCTGGGACGGTCCAAGCGGGAGCGACGAGCCTGTCACATGTGACCTTCCTCTGAAAATAAGACTCGGCAGTTTACAGGCTTGATATATAAAAAAAGTCCTAAATACATGAAATGCTGAATAGTAATAATAAACACGCCAGTGGTGCATGTGTTTCTGAATAATAAACAAGTACGTATACCGTACGCTTGACGGTCGCCGACTCTGGTCGATCGGCGACCCGCTAAATCTGGAAGACACAGCAGTGCCTACACTGCCAAAACAACAACAAGAGTTCGTAGACCTCAGGCCTGCATGAAATGTATTGGGTGTCTGTAGACCTATTGTGTATTTTTTTCCTTTTTGTCCGTGGTTGCGTGGTTGGAAAAGTGAGATTTTCACCGTTTTAGTTGTGCACCATGCAAAAATCTGAAATTCCATTTTCGGAATGCGTAAGTTTGGGCATGGATGAACATTACTTATTTTGGATTTCTTAAGCATGTAACCAACCACAGTACCTTGAAGTTGTTGAGACGACTTTTCCTACCTTTTTTTTGTCTCAGATGGCCTTGTAGTTATTCTGTCACATATGATATATTCAGTGCTGATATCTTCCTATTTCAATGTACTGACCTAATGCAGCTGCTAAATCTCCGTAGTGTGGAAATGATATTCATTAAAGATTTATTTTTATAGTGCTATAACACTTGACACTGGAAGGTTATTTGCATAATTTGACCAATTAAGTTTTTACAGTAGTTCCATAGACAACATGAATAGTGGTAGCCCCCATCCAGCAGCAACAGTTAGTCCCCAGGGTGGTATGATATTTTTATTCAATCCATCCAACTAAAACCTAAATTTCTTGAAGTACCTAAGCCAAATTTAACAACAAAATTTACTATTCAAAATGTCCTTGTCTTTCCCATTCATAGATGGCAAGCTGCTGGCAACTTTAAAAAGTTCAGAAAGCTGTTGTAGTCAGAGTAAACACCCAGCAAACAACCCCCAAAATCAATGAACAGTTGCTTAGAGGGGGAAAACAATTTCATCATATTTTTGCAGTGACAAAATGCAATAAACGATACCAAATTTAAAACAGAACAAAGCTTCTACCACTTAACCCTGTATGTACTATAGATTAAGCAGGCACAAAATTCAAGCGAACATGACTAGCCCCAAACTACAAATTACCTGCATACAATACGGAAATGGCATCCCCAAAGAAACAACAAGAAACACAGTAAGACAATATACATACCTTTCTCTTACACTCAAGCTCTATACATTTCTCCTCCACTTTAGAAAGTTGTATCTTCTTCTGATTGCCAAACAGGGTAAAGGAACTTGTACCAGAACTTTAAACTCAGTACTACACAGCTCTCAAAACACCACAAAGACTAAGAAGCAAATTTTACCTAACAGCAACAGATACTAGTACAAACTGAAATGAACTAGTACATCATCTGGCTGGAATGCTGTTGATACAAAGTAACCTGATACATTGAAGGTGGCAGAAGCCAGTGCAAAAACAGATGACGGTTCTACATGTAAGCTTAAAGACCTATCAATCAACCCAAACCCAACGTCACCTGGTTTTTACAACCAAGCAGATATTGGGGGGATGCCCCAACCACACAAAAACAGGGTCAACCTACAGTATCAAGTTCAAGCACTATAGGAGGCCCAAAATCAAACCTGACCACCAGGACAGCAGCAACAACCCACGTAACAAATAGCAACACGATGGCACCTTGCGTTCCGGAGATACAGCGCACGCGCAGTGCCCGCACAAAAGGTAACCTGGAATGTCAAGTTCAAGCACCAAGGGCGCCAAAATCATAATTGAGAATTATTCAGCCACCGCCAACACATGTGCCAAATATCATCGCGCCCGCACCAACCGTTCAGAAGATATAACTCCGGAAATACCCCTCCCGGACACAAAATTCGACCTGCCATGTCAAGTTCAAATGCCACAAGGCCCAAAGTCAATCCTAGGCAACTGGCAACAGCCCCCCACCCATGCACCAAAAATCGTTGCAATGGCGCGTATCGTTCCGGACACACAGCGCCAAAAGTGCCCAAAAAACACAAAAAATGCCACCTTCAATGTCAAGTTCAAGCGCCAGGAGGCCCAAAATCAGACCTGAGTGTCAAGCCACCACCCCCAACCCACGTACCAAAAATTGTTGTGCTCGCACCATCCGTTCTCGAGGTACAGCGCCCTAAATCCCCAGCTTCCAAAAGTTCCCACGCCCGTGAAAACCATACCTGCATACATGCAGGTAACAACCCACTCGATACTGCTGTCACGGATAAGGAGGTCTATAAAAACATGCAGGTAGCGAGTGGCAAGAGCAAACGTAGTGGGAACCTCCACAGACCACATATGGTCCGGAAGTCAGGACCAAACTCGCCATTGACTGAGGTTTAGCAGCGAAGAACCGGGAAGGGACGTCAACGAATCGGCCAAGAAGGCATTACAGAAAGAAGTCACCCGCCTCGGAACGAAAGAGATCGGAAACTTCCCACACAAAAACATCGACAGGCCCCTGCCATTTAATATTCTTAAAGATGCGTTTTGATGCCGTGCACAATTTGATGTTTGCACCGAAAAAGGCGCGAGGTTGCCGAACGCTGTGAGACGCACCACACGGCGCATTAATTGATTTATGGCTTAAATGATCTGAACTCCAGAGCTGTCTTTGTGGAAAAAATGAGCGGATTAGTTTTATTACCTTTCATCAAAGCGACATTCGACACACTTTTGTAATTTGCTCTCTTTGGAAGCTGGTGACCAATAAGATAAACATATTGAATAAAAATTCAAATTTTATGATATATTAACTTTCTTTTGACAGTAGAATTGTGATTGTGTGTGCTTCTTGTCTCCCGCGAGGAGGGCTCAATCTATCACAATCCAGGTCGTATTTTCATGGGAAATGGGCGAAATGCACTCAGGGATCGAAATACTTTTTTTTGCTACATGCAAAATTGCAAGTTGGCTAAAATTTTACGTGCAATTTGAAAAATTTACATGCAAAATACAACTAGTCTATACTGCAATGATCAAGCCAGCATCCATCATTCATTCTTTGGCAGAATTTTGCTGCTCAGGATAGATAAGAATTTTGCCTATTCTGTCACTTTTGGCGGACAGAAATCGGTGCATGAAAATATAGACAGAACTTGAAATTTTGGAAAGATATCCACAAATCAACATGTAAGTTTGCAGCAAAGCCAAATTTGATTATTAATGAGAGAGAATGAGAATGATCTTTATTTGCATGTTCCTGCCCATGTGGGCTAAATGCAGCAAATCCCATAATGGGATACTAAAGACTAAATAATAACATGTAGTATTACAATTGAATAAACAATACATCTGCAACTAAGCTATCACTATATCTAATGTTTACATGACTCTTCCCTTTTCTTAAAACATGTGTATACGAACTCACAGAGTATTAATATAACACCTACTGAAGACCGGTGACAATCCCCGCCAGACAAACAAAGGCACCGTGTCCTCTGTATTTTACTATTTTCAGCATGCAAGATTGCAAGTTCAGAATATAATTACATGCAAATTGCAAGTTAAGTAAAACTATGTGTATTTCGAACCCTGGCACTGAATGCGGCGGACTAACAAAATCATTACGAAAAACCGCCAAAATCACAAAAAAACTTGTACTCTGTGTCATATTGGGAAATATATTCGACATCACTCTGTGAAGTTTCCTTTTTATAGACAGTACCAATCATTTGTTACAGTAACAAATCTTTTGGGCGTTCGCTTGTCTGCCACCTTCGGGGCCACACTCCCTGGGGAAAACAAAGGCGGTAATGCCTATGTCATTTTTTCTATGGCCGGTCTTCTACTCAACAAACATTTGTAGTATTTTGTGAAGCTTTATTTCTTTATGATTGTGTATGACAGTTGTGTGGCTGTTTTGTACTGATTGTACATTTAGGGACATGAGCCACCAATACCTAGTAACAGGTGACCACAGTGATTCGGCACTATCAACATTATTGTGAAAATTCTGTCTTCAAAAAAAAAGGGAAGTTTATGTTTAAGTATTCTTTTTTTTTTAAAAAGCTATTTGTTTGGACTTGGTTTATTTACCTTTCTAATCATCATAGTCAGTGGCAACAAACACGGCGTACTGATGCATTATAACATCTGATTCAGCAAAAAATCCGTGGCATCTTAGGGCAGGAACACTGGGGCAGGAAGCATCTTAGGGCGGCCCCCGATATACCGCTCTTTCCCCTTACTTACTTAACACTACAGACATGATTTCCAACATGTTTTCCAGCATTATGGAAATAATAAAGCAGAAACTGTGCAGGCTTTCCTTAAAGTAACAGATCCATGCAAAACGTAGCTGTAAAGGATTTGTGGCTGACTTAACAGGCTTTAACTGTTGGAAGAAAAGAAACTTGGTGAGAGAAGTGCTTGGCTGGGGAGGGATGGAGGTGATGGAGTTACATGGGAACAGAGTTCTTGTTGATGGTGATCTGACTGGACTGGAGAATGGATGAGGACATGTTTGGGGGACAGTCATCACTTACTCCTGGGACACTAGGGACTTTTGTTGTGGACTCGGCCATTTCCGTCGTCGTGGGACCTTGTGTGGATCTGTCAGTAGTCTGTCCCGTGGTAGGGACTTGTTCTGTAGTCATAGCCTGTGTGGTCACAGGTCTGGCCGTCTGGGGGAAGTGGGCCTTATGGTCAGGGGTGGCCTTTGTGTTGTTGAAAAGCCTTTGGTTGTGGGTTCCTTCTGTGCAGGTATGGACGTGGTATCCATCTCCATGGTGGACATTTTTGAGGTTGTGCGCTCCATGGTGGTCAGGCTTTCCGTGAAGTGCTGCACAGTCGTCATTGGCGTGGTCTGCATAGTGGACTTAATTTAAGGGGGAATTGTTTCATTTCACAAATAAGAGGTATATCATGTTGATTTAGCAAACATGACCTTAAGTCTTAAAAACTTGCCTGTAAATGCTCGTTGGCTTAAAACCTACCAATTAACTTTTACTGTATAGCAGACCAGATATGCTAATTGTCCACTTTAGCCTTTCATTTTTTTTTTCAAATATAAAAGATTTTGCTAGGAAACAGATCATAACACAGCAAGTACCATCTTTTCCTTAGGATTAATAATTAAGTTAGTCATTCTTTTTCTTTTATAAACACAAGACATGGTCACAAACCAAGGAGGTTAAAGAATCACAGGAGAGAGCTCAGTCATTAACACCCCACTGCGCGCTATTGTTCAGACCCTCCGGGCCCTTTGTTTCCGCTATCCGGCGGCGCGTCTCTGATGACCATGATGGCCGCGGGGTTTCCCGCCATTTCTGATGAGCCCGGACGTGTCAGCCAATCACATGAGCCCAGCCATGACGTCATGCACCGCGATCCCGGCCGAGGACGACCGAGGGTTGCCGAACTGCGAGCGAGATGAGCGCAGTTTCCGCGGATTTCCTTATTTGGGAAGCGAAGGTGACGAGTGCAAACAGTACTGTTGTGGAGAGACCAAGATGGCGATCATGTCGATACTTGTTTCGGCGCTGTGCGACCAAGTTGAGTGAATTTACAGGCATTTTTGTCGCTGTATCCCCGATTTTTTTGTCTCAGAATTATGAACAACATTCTCTACTTCATGTGTCTATTAAAAAATTATTACGCTTGCCCCGCAAAAGAGACTTTTTTTCCACGATAGAAGTGGGCTTGGGTGTGCCAAATAAGTATTTGTTGTTGCTGTTTGCGATCGATTTTTGCTGTTCGTGATGCATGAATTTTGTACTCTGAGGGCTCCGTGGATGTTCATGGCAATGATGGGAAGCAAGATGATATTTCCGAGGAAATTTATTTTGTCGGTATTGAGGGAATTTTTGCCTCACGAGGAACGCATTTTTTTTACACAGATGGCTTGATATCTTAATTTGACAGACTTGAAAATAAAGTTGCATAGCGTTTCTCAAGCTTCTTTTAAATAGCTCAGTGTGTCCTGGGCTATGAAAGCCGACCCAGCGTTCTTCTACACCGCGTGACTTGTTGTTAAACACATTTCTGTGGCCCGGGGGGGAACTATGCTCGCACTTGCCTCCGGCGAAGTATCGTCACTATTGATATCTGTTTCCTTAGTAAAAGTAGCGCTGTATTTAATGAGAATCATCCTCAAAATCGCTGAAATCCCGGCCCCAAATCGATGTTCCTGGACGAGTGATGTTGAAACTGACTCGTAAACAAAGGCCCACGCTAGCTTGGCGAGATGCAGATTGGGGTAATTAGCACTTCGATGTGATTCACACTCGCGGCAAAGATCGGAACAATAGGAACGCTCTCCTCTCTTTCTTTAACCTCCTTGCACAAACATAAAAAAGAGTGGTAATACAGATGCATATCTGGTCACTTCAATTAACACTTAATCTCTTTTCAACACCAGTGTCAATTCATTTCCATGCGTACATGAAAAGTAGGTTCACTTACAGGTTGGGTGATGGGTCTGGGTTCACTCGGCTGGTCCACACATCGCCCGATGTCTGCCTTGCGAAATTCTACCATATGTCCCATGTCGATTAGGCTGAAGGAAATAATGAGGAACTGTCGATTAGGCTGAAGGAAATAATGAGGAACAACAATACATTAGCAACATATTGCTGACAACTGACAAAAAAATCTTTAGATTTAAAAATCTTCATATATGTACATCGTGTTAGCAAAACATCTAACAGTCCTTGGCAAGGGTTTGTCTACCAGGACACATGTACATACACCTGTTTGTCTTTAAAGACTCTCACAGTGCTTCCACATAGCTTAGGTGGCCAAGGCTATCAACAAAGGTTTTGGGTAGAATTGAGGGTGTTAAGGGCTTGTGACACCAATGATACCAAAATACATTCAACCACAATATGTATTGATTAACAAACACATCTAGAATGTTTGACAATGTATGAAATAATTTGCATTATATCTTCTTGATGTTACTCAACAATGGTCCTTACAACTCATACTTCATTCAATTTGATATGATTCAATTCAATTCCATTTTATTGTAGAATTGACTGGCAGATATATTATATCAATTTGAAATCAAATTCCTTCGATGATGTCACAGTAGTTGGTTCACTACCTGGTACTGTGGCTCACAAAAAAAGTATCTTCAAACTGTAATAACAATGATTATCATATAGCCAGGCCCCGCGGACCAATCAGAAGTCCTCGTTCCACGTTGGTTATGACGCCGTAACACCCAGGCCAGGCAGGTGTGTATCGCTCCTCTGATTGGTCAGAATTGGTGTATCGCTCCTCTGTTTTGACCAATCAAAAGTAGCCTTACACACAAGAAAGTAAGGCATATGCAGGCATTGACCAATAAAATTTAGGAGTAAAACATATGCCAGAGCAGAGGGAATAAGTACAGACTGCAAGGGGGAATGGCTCCTTCTAACATTGATAATGAGTTTTGTTGTTCTAAAAAGCCTGCAATGTTTCGAACATTTTCTGTGGAAATTTTTGGTTTCAAAATGCAATGTATAATATTAATTTCCTTACATATGCATGTACCAAAGAACAAATGTGAATTTTCAGAAATTTGACAAAGGAATTCACACGTATAGTACCAAGAGATCTATCATTCTATGCGTCATACGGGAGTTTGCAAGTTTGGGTCGGCTATATGATAATAACGTTAATGACCCGCCTGTTCCTCGGTGTACATGGTGTCATAACGCCTGGTCCTTTGCTAAAGGACCAGGCGTTATGACACCATATACACCTCGGGGCGGGTCATTAACCCTTAATTAAACACTCACACTGTTTGCTTCTCAAAATAATGTCTTACATGAGCCTGGATGCCAGGTACTGAACTGGTTTGTGTCTTCCCTGTGACTTAGGCCCCGTTCATGATGCAAAAAAATGAAACGGTTCTATCGGTTTGGCCTGGAATCCGATAGCAAACGACAGGAAACGTTTACATTTTGCCTTCACAATGCAAATATAAAAGTCCTTCAGTTCCTTGGTAATGCATGGTGATGTGACCTCTGGCCCCTGAGGTTGTTGTGATCTTGCCCAAACTTGTACTTCTGTGTCAGATTATTGGTCTTTAATCGAAATTGAACCAATGTCTTACTGCAGCTGGGTTCTGTCAAGACCTTGGAAATGCCTCCGAAAACATTGTGGTCCCAATATATACCATTAGCTATGACATTTCCACTGGATCTCCTGACACGTTCCCTGAGATATCAGGACTGCTGGCTCCTTATCAGTCGACCAGGAGGCGGCCCGATAATAAAAACGAATTTTACGATTGAAAACGCAGCCGAAACACCCGAATGACAGATTAGAAATTGTACTTTTCCCCCGTGGCGCCACCAAATATGAACGCACATGCCCGGATGTAAAACGGATTGCGCCGCTTTTGCGTTTATGATGCAAATTCGCAATTCCGGATAACCTAGAAACCGTTTCAGAACCACCTCCCGTTTCAGAACCGTTTCGGAGCATTCATGATGACAAAACTTATCCGTTTCAGCTTGCCTAACCGATAGAACTGTTTCATTTTTTGCATCATGATCATGAACGCCCCTGGCCTTGTTTTCATGCATCTTGTGTAGATTTAGTTATCTAAAAGCAACACTTGACATCCATCATATCCTAAACAGCACTTACTTTCCATTCAGAACCAAATCCCTTATGCAGCCCTTGAATGGAGACAGGGTTCCAGCCATGTTGCGGAAGTTCCTCTCCATGTTGCCAGGAATACCACCAATGTACAACTTGTTAACAGATATGTTGTCAACACCCGCCAGTTTGCCTGATCGCTTGGCATCATCATCCATTGAGATCTCAAAACTGAAAATGGAAGGGGCATAAAAATTTACAAAATGAAGATGGCTGTACAGTTGTTTACATCTTTAAAAAAAAATGCAATAAATGGGCCCAAGTATGAAAAAAGGTACAACTACCACAGGAGTAATCCTCCAATATACTGAGTTCACTGTTCCTCCTGCCTCAATATCCAAACAGTGTCATGAGGACCCAACTGACCTGGCACCTTCCCTCGTCACCCTGATGTTGTGGTGCTCTCCATCATCGAACCTTCCAGCACTGTTCCTTGTTACTATAGTTAAAGGACTACCCACTCCAGTGCTGAACCGAGCTTGGATACGACCTTTCACAATGGACAGAGAGTAGAAGGCCTACAGAATGATATAAAAAGGAAACCTTTGTGAGACAAAATGACATTACTTTGAGTGTCGATGAGCAGTTAACACTACTTGGTTTAGGATGTAAACTTATCAGGATGCAACAAGGAAAGCAATCAGTCAGTCACACTTCTCCAAAATCATTTGTCATTCTGTAATGAGAAATATGATAAAGGAACCCTTGGGACAATTTGAGTAGGTACATTTGTTTCCTGTTCATCTTCTTCACTTCTCTGCCTGCATACTATGCATGGACGTGCTGGACAGAGCCGCATACAAAAGCAGCGTGAAGATTAGACTACTGTCCACCCGTCTCTGGGACCCCCACAACAGTATCATCAAATACATGTACTTAACACTACTCCTACTTAAGACAGGACCGCAGGACCGCGTGGCACGATCGGGAGCGCGTTGGTCTCAGGCCCGAGAGGTCCCGGGTTCAAATCCGCTTGCCGTGTCACCGATCTTGTGCCCTTGGGAAAGGCACTTTACACGACTTTCCTCACCTAACTCAGGTGTAAATGAGTACATAGCTGCGGCTAGTGGCAGTGACAGGCCTTTGTGGTGGTGACAGGCCATAGGGGCATGTTCGGGCATGACGCACCCGCCATGACACATGAGTCAGGGGTAGGAGGAACCCCTTGCATCCTTGGTCGGAAGTCCTCCTAGGAGACGGAAACTCCAAATAATAAACCTGCATCTGCTGGGGCCGTCTTACGTGGCATATAGTTCTGTCCCTGTGAGACTAAGTGCGCCAGTAGACGAGAGGGTGGAGGAGGAAGTGCACAGCCCTCCTTCACCTTAAAAAGTCACGTGCAGGCCAGGCGGATGGGTCACTCAAACCCACCCTGCCCACTGATCTTCGGATACGAAGTAACAGCCATCATCATCATCATCATCACTTAAGACAAAGGTAGCAATACATCCGTATTGGACATACTAGATAGTTCCTACCGTTCCAGCCTGTCGTCTCCTCCTGCGGCTGCCACCGGTTGCCAGGAGCAACAGCCCATCCTCCGTACTTGTTGTGAACCCGAGTAACACCGACCCTTTATTTGCCAAGTTTCCTTTCCTGTCTGTGTTCGGAAGGGCTGCGTAGGCACCTGGGTCTCCAGTCATCCCAATGGTGCGGACAACCTGATAGAGAGTCAAAATTAAAGCCATTTCTCACAGAATGTCTGAAAAAATTAGACTTTCTCAAAGCAATGTGGAGATCAGAAGTTAAATTGCCTGCAGCTACAATGTACATACTGTCATGGCTTCTTTGCCTTTAAGATAATGTAAAAATTGGAGCCATAACTCTTACTGATTGAAACTTTGCTATCTACAAAAATTACAGAAACACAGATGGTAGAAAGCCTGTCACAACAATTTTTGCCGTACCTGTTTGTCAATTCTATGACAAACTGCCCGCAGTGTGTACAAAAACATCTCTTACTTGATCCCGACAGCCTGGTGTCATGCCCCTAATCTCTATTGCCAGGTTCTCATCCAGCTTCTGGGAATGCCTACCCACCATAACGTCCTGCAGACATCCGATGAAGGAGGTGGTGGGAATGGGAATGTCCAGCTGCCTGTTTGGGCCAAAGAGAAATTAATGCACCTCTACCTCAGGTATATGGAAATCAGCTGCAATCATGGCAGTTTACAAGTGGCTGACTGAATCTTGCAGAATGACAGAACAGATCTCAGTTTGAACTGCACAAGTCATGTAAAATGTGAAGGCCCTATCTTGTAATCAGATGTGTTTTGTAGAATGCATCACACTGCACATGTACAGTCTGAACCATGAACCAGCATATACTTAGTAACCACGATGATGCTTCCAGGCAGACCTCCAATGTACATGCGGTCGGTGACTGCAAGGTCAGTAAGGGTTTCAGGGGACGACCCTCTTTTCACGTTTTGTTCACCTGTCACAGTCAGGTTAGCTGAAAACATAGGATACAAAGTCAGCTTTTGATATTAGTCTTTATCTATTACCTACATGTAGAAGGTTTGACAAAATTTAATGTAGGTGCTCTTTGTCTGCCTGTCTGTGAGCAGCATTACTCGAGAAGCTGTGGATGAATTTTAATGATACTTGGGCCTTAAATAGTGGGCCCCCATAGCGGCTTTTTTAGACACTGCAGCAGAACGTCCAGTCTTGAAATCTTACCATCCAAGAATTACAAATTCCTTGACATGCCTTATGATTAGCAGACACTCATGTCCAAAAACAAGAATGAAAAACAGTTTCAGTCATCAGTGACCCTAACAAAGAGATGAGGTGAGAAAGGAGTTGGTTTATGGAACAATGCCAATGGAACAACGGAACATATTACGCAAGAAGCTACCTAGTAGGGAGAAGTAGGATAATGTAAATTACAAATGAAAAGCTCACCCGTTTGGCCAGTCCTGGAGACGCTTACAAAGGACCATACTCCAGTGCTGTGCCTGTCATCGGAGAGAATCTCAACTTTTCCACTACCCAGGTTGTACTGTACTCCAACTCTTCCGTCTTTCAGGTACACAGCAAAGTAGTCTCGCTGCATGTAAAAAACATGTGCACAGGTTATTTACTGACCAAAATAAGCAGACGTTGTCACTACCTTTAATCTACATCTAGTAGTGCTGCAGTTCAGCAGGTACAGACACATTGCACCCCCTGGACAGAGCTGCCTGGAAATGCGGCATGAAGACGAGCAGACTACTGCCTGACCATGTGTTGGAAGCCCCATAGCAGTATAATCAACTACTGGATATTAAACTTGTTTATTTATTCCCTTAGCTGGTATTACAGACAGTCAAGGTCACCCAACTAGCTGTCGCTACTACTACTCATCATCATCACGGGCGGCTTGCCCGGACCTGGTCCACTCTTTCTTTCCAGACAGCTCTGTCCCCCAAAACGTTCTACTACTATTACACTACTGTACAACCTTTAGCATAAGGTGATACTTTTTGTAACTAACACAGACCTGGGTTTCATCAGCAACAAAGAAGATGAGTGCATCTTCTGCAAAGGTCTTGAAGCGGAAGCTGAGAAAAGTAGTTCTGTCATTCCAGGAGGGTATCTTTGGCATCACTACAAATCCGTCTCCCAGGAAGGTGTAGGTGTTGGAAGCAGTAGTCTCTCCTCGTGGGCTGGCAATTTCATTAAGAGAAAGAAACACAAAAACTTGAGGAAATGTGACCTACTTAATGGCAGAAATTAAATTTATCATAAGAATATGATATTCAAAGCAAGATTTTAGAACAAAATTACTGTTTATCTCTAAAAGAACAGGTAGGCAAGTGAATTACTATGTCAGAACTATGATTTTTGTATCACCATGTGAGAAGGTTCCAAATAATTTGCCTCAGAAATTATGTGTAATTGAGTGAACACTTAACATTAAATCAATGTAAAACTGAAAAAACTATCTGCTTTACCTTTCCACACAACCCTCGCAGGTCCCAGAGGTGGTAGCAAAGTTCCAGAGGCCGATGGGTTCATCATCAAGCAGTACTTCTCCCATGCAGCCTTTGAAGTCGGAAGTCACTTCGAATTCTTGCTGCAATGGGGCATCGTAGAAATACATGTTTAAGAGCAGTGTCGACATTTTCTTTTTTATCTGACAGGCTTGTATCAATGCTATCGTAAAATCGTGAAAATTATGTTAAGTTTGCAGACTGGAGTTTCTTAACTGACAATTGTAAGTACAACTAGTAAAAACACATTATTGTCATCATGCATGCATATTTCAATTTGATTTTCTACTTCTTGCAGTAACAGATCCAACTTTCTGCCAGAACATCTGAATTTTCCTGCTAAAATTTTGTTCTGTGCTCTACCTGCTTCTCTGCTGGAACACCGCCTATGTAGATGTCATCGCTGCTGTCTACGTCAAGAATGGTGTACGGGCCCGTTGGTGCAGAACCAGTCACAGTCTGAGGACCATCTAATTTAGCCCTGGGCTGCCTGGATCGTTGTACAAGGAGTTTTCCATCTGTGCCGATACGCTGGGCAACTATACGGTACCATCTATTGTCAGATATTGGCAGGCTGTCGTTTGTGATTTTGCCGATACCAGAACCAACATTCCAGCGGAAAACCACTCGGCTGTTACGAGTCTCCAAAGACAAGAAGTCTTTCTGCATGTTAAAAGGAACATCTGTGGTTACACAACTTCTGGGTTGAGGCCACATAACACATGATAACAAGCCTCAAGGTCATCTACAGTAAGTCTTAGTCTGTCGTAAATGATAAGTATTGCTTTCAACTTTTTGATATTTCTAATCACAATGGGTATTAAGGTTCAAAAACTGGTTGAGCATATCCAGATCACTAACTCTTTAGAATATAAGTTGGTGACCTTTTCACTTAAATGTTATGTACTATAATAATTATTGACTTGTTTGGCCAGGTCGTTTTAGAGGAAATACAACAAGATATATAACTTATAAGTGGTGCACAAAAATAACCAGCACTTACAGAATCCCTGCCTTCCAGGTAGAAGAGAAGATTGTCTGGCTCAGTTGTCTTGAAGTTCAACTCAATGGTGCTAGTGGATCTATTCTGGGGTTTGTACAAGGAGCTTTTATACAGATTTGTATAAAAGCTCATTGGTTTGTAGGATCGTTTACATGTTCCATCGTTGGCCACCGACACTTTGATCTGAGAAAAGCAGAGTACAGTGTTTATGAATGTAAATTGATCAGCCGATGAGTCTAAAAGCTGTAAATGACACTTGGCAGGAATACACCTGGTATTCATGAACAAGACCCAAAGAGATTCTCTTGCATTATGAACTGACACGGAGGGGAGGGGCCAAGGTCATAAACAAACAAATATACATGCTGAACTAAGGAGGCCATTTCGATCCCTAAATCAGTCATGAATAGAAATGACAAGAGGGTGTATAGACTGTCACATTTCAGAATGCATTGTTGCCCTGTAGAGAAGTAGTCCCATTCAAAAGAAGTCCTTGACTTCGCAATACAATGAGAAAGATCACTTTGCCCTGATGAAGGCAGCAAAACAGCTGCCAGGATGATGGTAGAGAAATAAAACAAGGCTGAGCATCAAAGTAAACTATGTTGAATCTGGCTTACTGAGTTGGCTAGGTTCCGGGCCCGTCTGATCATCTCCCATAGGTCAGCCAAGTTCCGGCCGAACTGGTCCTTCAGAGCGCGGGCATTACGTTCTTCATTTTTCAGGTCGTCAGCAAGGTCCTTAAGATCGCGAAGGTTACGAGACGCTGTCCTCACTTGAAAATGCCAGTGAATTAAGACGTTCGATGAAAATGTATGGTAGAAAGATAACATATCATGAAGTAACAAGTACATTACAAGTGGGCCATACCATATAAGTACTAGTCATTCTTCAATGGGTATCCTTCATTCTTCAAGTATTACATCCTTTACAATGGTCCAGTTTTTACCATACAGATGCCAACAGTCATCTAAAAGCTACTTGAATGTTACTGTACATATAATTCTCCCTTTTTTGTCCGTTGGTATATATATGAAGACAGAACGTTCAATAAACACTTACAGTCTCCTTCTGCTGCTCTGATGTCAGCATTGGTGTCACCAGATGCAGACCCTATAACTCCAAACTGATCCACTAAAGCGTCAACCTCATAAAAAAGCAGATCACAAAAAAATGCAAACATTGCAACACTAGGCACAGGTCTACTTCAATCATGCTTACCCCTTTGGAACTGTCCTAAAACATCAATGAAATGTTCTGACATTTTATTCTGTAAAACTTATCAAACCGAATGGAATGCTGCTCATGGCTAGATTTAACATGAGGAAAATGGAATAGATATACATCAGGAATACAAGATATTGTATCCTGTATCACCCAAGGTACCAGCTTGATCTGCAGTAGCATCATCTTGTATTCTTGCTATGTCCAATTTGCACACATTTCAATGCAAAAATTCACCACAAGTCCAGAAAATTTGGTGTCCTCAAAAACAACTGAAAGAACATCCAATATCTGAGTTTCAACAGCAAGCCCAGTGGGATACAAACTGTGAGATACAGGGTTGAGAATGCCCATGTCAAACATTATCAAGGCCCAGGTCAGGTATGACAAATAAGTACTTACATCTGGCTCTAAGCCATCAACTTCATCAATCACCCCCTGGGCAACATTGTCAGCATCAACTGCTCTGTCTTGAACATCCTTGGCAGCATCACCTAGGTCTTAACAAGATCACAGAGAAAACTGTTACGTCACTAGAAGCAGGAAGGACTCTGCTGTATTAGGGTACCTCTATATGTGGTAGAGGTCCAATATGTCCTCTAAATGGCACTATGCACACATGAAGCATGGATTCCAAAAAATGTAGCTGCCTAACTTCTTTCACAGAAAAACAACATTATCAGTTGTGCCATTACATCAATGCATCTATTGTTGAAGTCCTAAAATACTGGCAGCACCACTTCAGAAAGAACAGCATAGACCTGCAAGAAACTCTAATATCAGTGGCTGACAGCCTGCCTTCCATGCAAGGTAATGTTTCAAAAACCATTCCAAACCATCCAATGACACACTTCCCTGTTTCATTATCTCTAGCATTGGAAAAAAACTTCTAACGAGCGAACTAACTTTCACTGGAAGAGCATCCATCCAGGCCTCCATGATGGCAAGTTCCGTGTAGCCACGGGCCATCGCTTTTGAGCAATGGGAATATCAACACAATACACGTTCAAGTCCCCCTGCATTTCTGGAATAATAAGACACACAACACAGACAGATATAGTGGATTTAAACATATGGAATAGGTACTGGTTTATACTTCACACTTCTCCAAAGCTTAAATTTCACTTTACCTGGCTTCAGATACTTAATTTTGACTGGTTCATTTCATTGGTTTAGCTGTGCATGGCTGTCCAACAAGACTTTGGTTATTACAAAGACAATAAAATCAATTATGGACCATTTGCCACTATCCCTCTTTTTCCAGTTACCATGATGAAATCAATTCTGCCTGGGACAACTGTGAAGTTTGCGTCCAGCCCAAAATTCTTATTTTAATGCCTTACCATCTGTCAGACGATCCATTCTGTCCTTAAGATCTTGGACAGCTTTCTTCAGGTCAGTAATATTTTGGTTTCCCTGGGCTATTTCCGCCTCTTTGTCAGCCACTCTATTTCCTAAGTCTGCATGCAGGTAGTTTAAGATGTTATTGCACACTACATCATTCATCTCATTTGCAGGTAACGTATGGAAGTATCTTACAGCGACTACACGTGTACATTTAACTGTTATGACCTAACGCTAGTTCACCTTTATCCACAGGGTAACCTATATTCGTTGTGTTTACCAACACGGTATTAAGGAATATCAACTGGACGGACGGTGGTTTCAAGTTGTAATATGTTCAAAATATTGTAGTTTGAAAGTCTTGTCCGTCGACTTTATATCCCTAAATACCGATTTCTGACGGCAACGGATATAGGTTATCCCGCGGATAAAGGTGAACTAGTGTTATATGTATCAGGGCTCAAAATATTGGATGCATATACACTTTTGTGCCCATAATATTGGAGGTAGGCCCCTAATTTTTAGCTGTGGATGCACCTTAACCCTCAAACCACCGTAGCTTTTTTTATTTATTTATTTATTTATTTCTGTTTTATTTAGACAGGGTGGACAACTCAGTACTATGCGTTCTGCTTTTCAGTTGTGCCCTGTACACAAAATAGCATAACAAGAAATAAGATACAAATCAAATGAACAAATCAAAGTAACAATATATACATAAACATAAATCAAAATCATAACTCATTAATCGAAGTTAGTGCCGGGTCAGGAGGTCAGGGGTCAGCAGTGATTACCGTTTCTTATCAGTTTCTTGAACGACAGTGCAGAACTGGCCACTTTAACCGTTGGCGGCAACTCGTTCCATGAAAATGCACCCCTGTATTCGAATTTTCTACGGCCAGATTCAAGTC
The DNA here is from genome assembly GCF_000003815.2 of Branchiostoma floridae. NCBI lineage: Eukaryota > Metazoa > Chordata > Leptocardii > Amphioxiformes > Branchiostomatidae > Branchiostoma > Branchiostoma floridae. Next base: position 14,594,573 of record NC_049980.1, on the reverse strand, counting down.
TGACTTTCGGTAGTTGTAGTGATAGGTTTGAATTAAGCCTTGTTGCGTATGTGTGAGATGTTCTGTTAAATATTTGTAAGTATTCTGGTAACTGCCGATGGATTGACTTGAAGACGGTTTGCAGGAGGTGCATTTTCCTACGAGATGCCAGAGATTTCCAACCTAATGTAGACAGATGGTCATTATCTACATGTGATCTACGTGACAGACCGAGCACAAGCCGTGCTGCACGGTTTTGGAGTTTCTGGAGATTGTCAGAGAGAGATTTTCCGCAGTTGCCCCATACAGTATCACAATAATCAATCTTAGGAAGAATCATACAGTTAAACAGCATGGAAAGTGTCTTAGGTGGTAAAATGGGTACTAAACGTAGATTACCGTATGGGGTCAAAATTGACCCCAAAACGTTTTGTACAAATACAGTTTCTTGTGTGTGACTCTTTTTGTGATTTGTATAAATATATATATGTATAGTTTCATTAATCTATTTGGGACAGTCTGACATGATTAGGTGAGAATACTTCTAGGTCATTATCATAATTTATGCAAAAGATCATGGGGACCACATTTTGCACTAATGCTATTCAGTCTGGGTAGGATGTTTTTGATGCCCGTACCAACTTCAATGCTGTATAGCGCCTGAATGGCTTATGCTAGGGCCACCAAACTTGGTAAATTTTTAGAAAATGTTGCAAGCAAACATTTTAGGTGAACAAAGTATGTTCATAATTTTTCATGTTGCTATGGCAATGGAATTCTGACAGACATATTTATTACGAAATTTTCTAATTTTGTATTAAACATTTAAGTTTTAAGGTTTTCTTAGCAAATAAAAGTTGTGTATCACATCTTATGAAATTCAACGTAAATTTCATGACTCAATATTCAGAATTCATGCTAATTTGATGACGTCATCAGCCAAAATCCAGGATGGCGGCCGAGATTACCTAGATGACGTCATAATGTCGTCATATAAGATGATAATGACACAAAAGTTGTTACAATAATTTTGGCTTACATGTACATCATTCTCTGAAAATTTCATGATCCTTCGATAAGTAGTTTAGGTGTGGGTCGCAAAGGTTCGTTTAAAAAAATGCTGGGGTCAGTTTTGACCCCACTGGACCATGCATAAACTTTCTAGGATAACTTAATGAACAATGAGCCAATCTCGGTAAAAAAAAGTATAAGGAGTTATAGGACATATATACATTTGTACAAACAAACTCCTGGAAGGAAATTTCCTTTCGACCAGTAATGTCATAATGGCACACATTGATATACGCCTGGGGTCAGTTTTGACCCCATACGGTGGTTTGAGGGTTAATTCACATTCGTGTGGAGTCACATGTATGTACATTGTATATTCAGCACTATTGTCTGGAGTGTACTCTTTACATCTGCATGTGTGCATAATGTTAGTGTCATATAGAATTACTGAACTCTTCTATTTCCTTGTTAACTAAGCTACAGAATTTCAGAAGTTTTGAAGACCAGAATTTTTCTGTGCACAGTAAATTTCTAGGTGAGGTGCACCAGTGCATTCTATAAATGGTTTTGAGCCTTGAATTTAATGTATGTATGTCATCTCTACCTGTTGCTTGTTGGTTGCTCACTGCATTTGTACACATGCTTCATCCAATAACAAAGGAAGGCTCATTTTAGCTGCAGAAATCAGCTGAAGGCTCTTTTAGATGCAAGTACCTGCTCCACAAAATGTTGTTACTCATAAAATGCTGACTTGTCCTGAAGTCAATGTTTAGTTCATTGCAGTTTATGATGGGGTGTAATTAAGTACAATATGATCGAGGGAAGTCATGCAGCCTAAAATTCATATGACATTGCACCAATATGTGGTGCTAGAAATAGCTTTGTCAAAAAATGAGCTTACTCCATACTGGTACAAGCATGACACTGTTATAAGTTAAAGCCTGGCTTCACTAAGTACATTTCGACATCACCTTTACTCCTTCACTCATGGATCAGAGCCAGTTCTGACCCATGTGATATACAATTCATTTTCCTACCATCCACCCTGTCCCTGAGCTTCACAGCTTCATCCAACAGGTCATAGCTGCGCTGTTTTGACTCCTCGCCAAGTTTACTCAGAGAGTTTTCTCCTGTAGCCTGGAAGAACAGAGATAGTTCTGACAACCATTTCTGTAAACAGAAGGTCCTTTTGACCCATTTTAGCAACTTCAGTAATTTAGAGGTAACTATTTGCCCAACAACAGCTTCAAAAGAATGAACAACACGGCACTTCGAAAGAACATGTATAAAATATATACCCTGGCTATAATGTTTTGTTGGAGATGTTGTGCGCTATGGAAAAAATTCTAATGCAATGTTGACAAAACATCCAACAGAAACAATATGATTAATTCAATCTATTGTAACTACAATTCGACAGCTCTTATATACGTTGTAACACATTGCTGATGAGGTACCATGCTGGTCAAGGGTTATCGTAGTCATTGTTAACAGTTGCCTTTGCAACTTATTATCAATGATGAAAGACCTTTATAGTACATTCATGCCTCCAGGGGCTCGGTACATGGTATTGAAACGTATGACAAACATGTAACATGTATACAAGAAGAGTATAAAAATAATATTAGAGTTAAAGATACAGACTAAACTGGGTTCAATTCTCCAGCCAAGCTGATCGCCTGAGCCCGTTATGCCCATTACCTTCAGGAACAGTGCTGAACAACAACAAATATCAGACATTTAAGGTAGCACATTACCAGGTCTAGTCCTTCTTTAGCAGCCACGTTGGCTTCATTTGCAGCTCTCTCTGCATCTTCAAAGGCCTGCACGATGTTGTCATAGGCTGTGGCAGCAGCCAGGGCATCTGAGGAGAAGTTCTTGGTCTCAGCAAACAGCCTGGAGGGGAAATGTACACGTTTTTATTCACTACACCAAAAAGTAGTTACTCAAGCAACTGGATATGGTTTTGGAAACAGTCAGACGTTTCAACTGTGTTATGTCCCAAGTGCCAGAAAGTTCCATACATAGCCCCCCTTTTCTGTTGAGGGTGCATGGGATTGTATATTCTATCATATATGGCCTCTCTAACTCCCCGTTCAAACCAGCGGGCCTCACGGTCTAGGATGTCGGTGGATTGGAGGTTGAAGGAGTGTCCTTGGTTGTGTTCTAGGTGGTTGAAAATAGCAGAGGAGTAGCTGTTGGCACTGGGTTTGTAATGTTCTTTCTACCTTGCCTTTAGTGGCCGGCTAGTCTCACCAATGTATGTGTTGGTGCAGTTGGCTTCTTCACATTTGAGTCTGTAGATTACATTGGCCTTAGTACCTTTCTGTGGTCTGTCTTTTGGATGTACCAGTTTGTAAGTGTCATCTACATAGCGAAACCAGTTGAGTGGAGGAGTGTTCTTGAATGTACTGATATCTCTTCAAACTTCTCCATGTAGAGGTTTACAACAATGGGCGACACTGGTGATCCCATAGCACAGCAGTGCAGATGTTGGTAGAACTGTCCTTTGAAAGTGAAATAGCTACACCCTAGGCAAAGGTCTAGCAGTTTGCACAGTTGGTCTGGAGATAGCTTGGTTCTATCTGTTAGTGTGCTGTCGACCTCCAGGGCTTCCTTGACTGCCAAGTCTACATCCAAAGAGGACAGACATCGTAAGAAGTGATGATTTCATCTTCTTCTACCCGGAGATCTTTGATTTTGTCAACAAAGTCTGCACTATTCTGCATGAACATGATGTTGAGACTTCCCCACTAAAGGTCCCAGGATCTTAGCTAGAAATTTTGCTAACTCGTACGTGACTGATTCTATGCTGGGACGTAGGGGGACATCCTGTTTGTGGATTTTGGGAAGGCCGTAGAGGGTCGGGGGTTGTTCCGAAGTGGGGTAGAGTTTAAGATAGGTGGCACGATCAATTTTTTCCTTGTCTTGTAATTCCTTGAGAGCCGTGATAATTTTTCCTTTAAACTGGGTGGTGGGATCCTTTTCCAAAGGCGAGTAGGTGTTTTTTGTCCCCTAATAGATCTTGTACCTAATAGATTGTTTCTTGGTTTAATTTGATGACAAAGCTTGATAAGCTCTGTGTGACATTTGCAGACTAACCGTATAAAATTAGTATTTGATGGTTTTTATTGTCTAAAGTTTTGATCCCCGAGATAATGGATGTCCGACATAATGACACCCTTTTTTTCTCAACTTAAAGGATTACATGCATTGCTGGCATATACTTAAATACTGGAGTTTGTCCACTTAAACGAGGTACAATGTATTTCATGACACACCTTTCTAGACCTCTTGCCCTCAGATTATGGGCGTGTTTCTCTGCATCCTCCACCAAGTCTTCCAGGTCAGGGGGTCCGGCAAGCTTCTGGGTCAGGAGGTCAACCCGGCGCTGCAACTCTGGTCGGACATTCCTCAGGGCTTGGTCATTATTTTTGGCCTCCTGGATAGGGAAAAAACAACAGGAATGTTAAAATATGTTCACATTATTTTGAATACCATGGGAGATCTCCCAAGGTGACTGCCAAGTACAATAGTACAAGGAAATATCTAGGATTTCAACAAAATCAAAGTTTCATTTTCAAATTCTAATGTACATAATACAAATTGGACAAACTCACGTGTCAGGACAGTTGTAGTTGTCTCTCGTCCATTGAAGCCATGGTCCTTAACTAGCATGTCGCTTGTGCGCGGCATGTTCTCCAAGCTCTTTCGAAGTAAAAAGTCCGTAGTGAAAAGGAGGCTCCTCCCATTTCCTGTGTTCCCACGAGTGACGTCAGTTAATTTGTAGCAACAGTGCTGGCCGAGGAACTTAGGGAGGGAAAACCCCAAAGCACACCCTAGCAAAAGATACTAGGGCGGAAAGGACCATGGCTTCAATGGACAAGAGACAATTATGATTGTCCTGACACGTGAGTTAATGTCCAATTTGTATGTACATTAGAATTTAGAAAATGAAACTTTGATTTTGTTGAGATCCTAGAAATTTGTATATGTCTTCGTCCATATCAGTCATGGTCCTTAATTAGCATGACGCGACATTTTTGTCACCTTATCCAAACCGGTTCAAATCCGGCAGCCGTGTTGCCGATCTTGTGCCCTTGGGAAAGGCACTTCACACGACTTTCCTCACTTTACTCAGGTGAAAATGAGCGCCGTCCCTCAGATAGGACGTTAAATGGAGGTCCAGTGTCTGGGGAGAGCCATACACCGGGCACGTAGAAGAACCTGCCACATGTGCGATGGTGCGATGTGAATGGATCAAACCATTCTGGCCAAACGGTAGGGAATTTCCCGAGCAGCTTTGTAACCCCTGCTTCGCCTATTGAGTCAGTGAAGTCAAGCTTACCTAAGCTTGATGTTTCTGGCTTATTTATTTATTTATTTATTTATTTATTAGGATTCTCCATTTGGAGGGTATGGCGAAACAGGTGTTAAGAACACCTTTTCAAAGCCGCCATACACACATGTGCACATGTTCGCACATGTCTACACGCGGCGGGGTTACACCGCCCCCTACGGGGTGATATACCCTTTCGCTGGCTGATACGGTATGGAGGTTCGCCAGGCCTCCAACCGGGTGATTTGAAGTGAATCACCAACTCCAAACAGAAGGGTTTGTTCCATCTCACACCGCTTCATCGCACGTGTGGGGGTTCTTTAACGTGCATGGGGTGTGACTCTCCCCATACACGGGACCTCCATTTAACGTCCTATCCGAGGGACGGCCCTAGCCGAAGCTAGGTTCTCATTTTTCACCTGAGTATAGTGAGGAAATCTGTGTAAAGTGCCTTTCCCAAGGGCACAAGATCGGTGACACGCAGCGGGATTCGAACTCGCAACCTCTCGGTCACGAGGCACAAATCCCGCCGCTGCGCCAGACGATCTCACTAGGGATCTTAGGGATCACTAGGGGCTTAGGGAGAAGAGATGCTGCTACAGTTATCAGTGGGCCGCTCTTCATCTTCATGATGGTAACAACACGCCCTACGAACCCGATTTAAAAAAAAAACATCTTTAGACGAAGACATGTGACTTGTACTGAGCAAAGCTAGGGATTGTTCACGCCCAGCCGACACTAACGCCACTAGCATAGCAACCTTGAAGGTGAGCTGCTTAAAACCGAGGCACTTAGCTGCTTAAGGAGCTTCAAAACAACAGAAACATCCCAAATAGCAACATGCTTGGGCATAGAAGGTCTAAGCTCAAAAACTTCATGAAATGAGAGACAAGGGGTGTGCTCCTGTAGGATTACCCTTTACATTGACACGAGTGGAAGAGATGGCAGACCTATACACATTAAGTGTCCTATACTAGAAACCCTTAGTGAACATAAGGTGAAGGATATCCAATACCTTGCTTAAAGGTGCAGAAACGGGATCCAGACCCCGAGAACGGCTCCAGTGAGCCCACTTTTGCCACGCTGATACGTTGAGCCCCCTGGTCTTGGGTCATCAGGAGGAAAGGAGGATCTCTGCAACTCCCTCCGAAAAGTCGTACTCTCGGAACTGACGCCGGAGACATTCCACATGGCCATAAATACGTAATGTGCTGCTCAGCGGGTGCTGAGTTCCGTCCTCTCGTTGCGTGAAAAGCGACGGGTACCGTGGCTGCCGTACTGGTTTTCTTACGGACATTTTTAGTATCAGCGGATACCATGCTGCTGTGTCCTAAATTGGTGCCACAAGGTGCACTCTTACTTTGTCTTGGCGGACCTTCCTCAAGACCCTCTCGATGATCTTGAATGGGGGAAAGGCATACAGAGCTTCCCACTGGTTCCAGTTCATCGTGAACACATTTGTCCCCACAGACTCTGGGTCTGGCTCCCAGGACACAAACCTGGGTAACTTGTTGAGACGAAATGCGAAGAGATCTACTGCTCCTGCTCTGCACTGACTGGGACACAACTTTTGTATGGCCAGAAATAATTGTGGGCACAGTGACCACTCTGTTGTGCGAGCCAAGTTTCTGGACCTGAAGTTCGCTCTTACATTCATTTGGTTAAGGCCGCCACGTGTTTGGCTAACAGGAGACACCTCTCCACGCAAAAATCCCACAGACGGAGAGCAAGATCTGACAGGGCTGGCAACCTTGTGCCGCCTCGGTGGTTGATGTACGAAACCACTGTCGAATTGTCCAATTTGACTCGTACCAACAGTTGACCCTGTCCTTGCAAAAGGGCTTCAGTGCCAGAAAGGCTGCGAGCATTTCCAACTGATTTATGTGCTGTCCGCGTTCTGCGTGAGACCAACGTCAGCCTGTGGTCACGCCATTTGCGAAGGCTCCCCAGCCATGGAGAGAGGCATTGGTTTCAATCACAGCGCCTCGTCCCCGCTGGGATGCCTGCTTTGGTTTCAACGTATCAACTAAGGCTTTCTTCCCTGAAGCAAATTCTCTAGCTTTAGAGCCCAAATCCTTCCTCAATAACTGAGTATAGGGTCATCAGGAATGAACCCAAACAAATCCTTAGCTGTAGGTTGATAGGAAACTTCTGCTAGAGATGATCTACAAAACGTCAGCGATCTTCGAGTGAGCTGAGCCTAACAGCTAAACTGCACAGCTGCACAATCCTGCATAATATCTCTATCAGGCTCATAAATCTCACCGTTACATTCTTTCAACATCTGCCCAAGATTTAACACTGGCGCCACTACATGCATCAATTAAGTATGAACCGAAGCCAGATTGCTATTGACCTGAAGAGCCGACTTACCTTTGAAAAAGTCGATCTCTTTAGCGGATGAATCTAACCAACAGCTCTTTCGGAGCATTATAGGGCAGTAGACACTTGTTTTGCCAGCGTGACAAAGACTCTGTCTTGCGTTCCTTCTTTAAGTCAAAATAATCTGCGGCAAACCGCACCACGGACTGCCGGGCAGTCCACACTTTCTCCGGCGCGGGGGGGCTCCTGGTCAAATGGCACGAACTATTCCACACTCGCCGCGGAAAAGGAAGACTTGTCACCGCTATCGTCAATACGAGGCCTCTTCAAGGGGGTAACCTCAGACTCGAGCTCAGAAGCAGCGTCTGAATGCCTCTTAGCGCCGACTGAAGCAGCAATAGATATCCTTAACTCCTTTGAACTCTTCAGACTTGATACCGAACGCCACACGAAGTGTGTTCTGATCCTGCTGGGGGACGTTGACCCCGAGGACTTCCCTCAATTCACCCAAATCTGCCGGCCATTCCGACGTATGCAAAGGTGCAAAGGAGACTTCCCTCCATCCGACTCCCAAGGAAAACGAGGACTCTTCTGCCCCTCTGGTAGTAGCTGTTCTTGCTCGCTACTCTCCGGAACCTCCATGGGAGGACCGTCCGCAAGCGCCCCGTCACATTTATGTTCGGGGGCCCTGACAAGTTTGCGCTTGTCCCTGCTACCACGTGGCAACAAAGAACTTGTTTTACGACGTGAAAACTCCTCGCGAGCCGTTTATCACTGGAACGCGTCAAACTCAAAGAACTATGAGAACTGTGAAACCCTTTGCGTCTCCTGCTATCCCTTTTTGATTCACTCATTATGCTAGAAAGAAGAAAGAAAAATATGGGAACACCAGAGCTAGAAGAGCGTGTCTACTGACCACTTTCCACAGCAAAACTTAAAAAACTGACGTCACTTGCGGGAACACAGGAAGTGGGAGGAGCTTCCTTCGAAAGAGCTTGGAGAGCATGACGTGCACAAGCGACATCCTACTCGAGGAACGCGGCTGATATGGACGAAGTCAAACATGTATTACTATGTCATGCTGACAGAAAAAAAGGAGGACCACATACCACTCATACCATTTGCCTATTCAGAATAAGAAGAATATATATACATTGTTCAATAACATGTAACATCCCATAACTCACCTCCAGGGCAATGCGAGCCTCTGACAAGAGTCTGCGAGCATTCTTCACAACTTCATCACCTTCCCTGATGGCATCACGAATGTCGTCCACATTCTCTTCAGTAAGTCTCCTGATTTCCTATAGGCATTTAAACACAAAACATGTTGGAAAAAATGTACATATATCATTGATAACTGATTGGATACTACAGGTTTAAAACCTTTTAAAAGAAATACTTGCATTAATAACATGCAGCACACTAAACTTTGTCTTTCTACTAATAATTATAAATGGGAAGCTACTTGCCAATGTTCAAATTTCCTTTGAGGTATATACTGTTAGTTACTCTATCAATTTTCACCAGTGGAATCTGAGTTTGCAAAGGTACTGTATTTCTTGCAACATAGCTTACAAATTGATACATGCGTATCTCTTCAATCTTTCACACATTCATTATCAAGTCCTTACGTCTAGATCTCGAAGAACATCTTCGTTGTTATCATTAAGACGGTCAGCTTCATTAGTCTTCATGTGGGCATCACGGACAGCTTCCTCCAGATCATTCAGCTGACCGAGAGTCCTGTTAAGCTTTCCCTCCAGGGCTTCTACTGCTGCCAGTTTGTCCGCAGTCTTGTTGGCAAAGTCAAGCAGGGCTCTCTCCAGAGTGTCCTTGGCAAGCCTGGGAAGAAGAAGGGACCATCCAGTCAGACAAATCTTACATACTGGATAGACTAATCGATGCTGTCAAACAGAACATTACATGAGACTCACTTTGATAAGTATTACCTACTTAGACTCCCGTGCGTTGTGACACATTAGGCAGCAAGCAGCCTCCAATAGGTATGCAGTGCATGAAGCATCTGGCCTTGGGAATGTTTGACATAGATTTTGTGCTAGCAATGAACTCATGAGACTTTTAGACTTGATCTGCTGTTAAAGAAATTATTGCTGTAAAAGACATAGTGACTATATTTATTGTGACACTTTCCTTTTCCTACAATTGTAAATTTGAGCAGGCATTCTCTTCAGCTAATTTGCAGAGGTCAAATCATGCTGGCTACCTGAGTTCCCTGTCGGCATCAGCTCTGTAACCATTGAGATCTCTGCCGCGAATCTGGTCCAGTATTCTATGAGCCTCGCGAAGTTGGGCCTTGAGGTCACGTGTGAAATTCACCAGTTGTTCAACAAGATCTGCGAAAAGAAATTTGAGCTGCGACCTCTACTTTATGCATTTGATTTTCAAACACTTTTTTTCATGCGAAAAACAAGAGATTGACTTACATGTACTGCCTTCCGAGTTAGGCTTTGAGTTAGGCAGCAGTGTTAACATTGTAAAAAATCTTATTACCAAACTTCATTTTGTGCCGACAAAAAAGGTTAGACATCCAGGTACAACATACATTATATACAGATTAGAAGATTCAATTAAAAACACTGTGGATGCTACATTTGTATCTGAAATACTCGAATATGAGCATTCATCCAGTTGCTTGATTTATAAATAGAGAATACAGGAGAGTGTATTCCATCACCCAATTGCAAGGTACACACGGGAGGGCCATATGGAATGATACCATGGCCCAGGTATGACATAACGTGTATTATGCTTTCAAGTCAAAGTGTCCCAACTTACCCTGCAGCTTTCGGGCAGAGTTCATGACCCTCATCTCAAGGTCAGCTGCGCGGTTCCGAACCTTCCCAGCATCCTCGTCCACGGGTGGGGCATTACGGACAGCATCATTGGCCTTCAAAAACACATCACAGGCATTATAATGATCTATCATGAAATAGCAAATATTTTGTCTTCTTGACTGTACATTGTTTTGACTGACTTTATTTCAATTGCAACATGGCAATACAGTACTATGCTGCACCAGGCAGAAAGATGCTGATGTTGTGCAGCATACTAGTACACATCAAGGCACATACATAGTACAATGATACAATAATAATAATAATAAATACATTGTCATCATCATAATAATAGTACAATAAATACAATACAATTAAAATCAATCAGAGAAAATACCTAGAAGTGGTTCATAGAAAGGTGGTGCAGCTGGAATCTTTTAGGTGAAACAATGTAAGTAAACTATGTAATGCATCGGACACTTATTTGTTTGACAATGTGAAAAAGTTATGAGCTGTGGATCCCTGGAGTAAGAGTGGCACGGTAGGATGTTGTTGTAGGAGGTGTTGGACGGTGGATGTGAGGTTGTGGCGGAGATCAGAGCACAGGGAACATGGTTAAGCTAAACACTCTCTCGTCAGTGGCGGCGGCACCAGGGGGGCAGGGGGGCAGCTGCCCCCCTGGAAAATATGTTGGGGGGGCATCGCCCCCCCCCCCAAAAAAATCAAGCTGAAACCTTGTGTATTTTTTGATGATGGAAATTTCATAAAATCAAGCTAGTCTAACAGCAAAGTTTACCCCTAAAAATGCAAGAAATGGCGTTTCAGAGAGTCCCAATTTCAAAATTTCATCAGACCTCCCTTGTGACGACTGCGTCTTTGGCGCAGGACAATATGTTGCGGGGGCGTTGCTCTGAAAAATCTTTTAAACCAATACAAATTGTACTATCGTATTTAGTCTTTAGTTTACAAGCAGAATGTGCCACTGAAATTCAGGAAATGACGTTTCAGACGGTCAAGATTTTAAAATTTTCTCCGGACCTCCCTAAGGATGACTTGCGCCTCCGACGCTCACAACGACATGGTGAAAATTTGTGCGTGGTAGCTTTGGTCATCGCCCTCAAACATATTTTCTTTGACAAAAATGGCATAAGATTTAGCGTAGTCTGCAAACAAAATTTGTCCCTCAAAATACAGAAAATGTTGTTTTTAGAGGGTGCAGATTTCGAAATTTCCAAAGACCAACCTTGCGACAGCTCGCACCTTCGGCACTCGAAATCGTGATAATATTTTGGGGGCATCGTCCTCGCTAAAACCATGTGTCTTTCTAACAGAATTGCCATCAAACTTAGCTTAGTCCGGCAGCAAAATTTGCCCGTCAAAATGCAGGAAATGCCGTTTTAGAGGGTCTAGATTTCGAATTTTCCCAGGGGAGCATGCCCCCGGACCCCCCTAGGGTGGTTGCGCCGGAGCGCCTTCGGCGCTACGTAAGCGTGACCCGCAAAATTCTGTCAGTAAAAGTTCGCCCCCCCAGACGAAATTTCCTGCCGCCGCCTCTGCTCGTAGTCAACTTTGAGTCCATACAAAACAGGCCTGTCTCCAGGACCCCTGTATAGTAGATAATGCATATCAAAATATTTGGGATATACTCTTAATATTCCGAGGGCTGGTAAAAATGATTCTTACATTTTGATCAAATGATGACTAGCCTGACTACATCAAGCTTCTTGCAGCCCTTCCACTGGGCAGGAAGGAGGCCCAATAAACCCCTAACAGTGAGATATACTGTCAGTGACACATACTAAAATGCTAGTGCCCTAGTCTGTAATGTCTTACCCTCCTGAGTAGCCTGTCAGCTGGACGTTCCAGGTCCGAGATGTTTTGAGCCTTGTCTTGCAGCCGGTTGAAGGCTTCAATGACGGGCTGTTGCAATGTGGGGAATAGAATAAAATAAGTTATGTCTACTACTCTTGTGATCTGTCAAGGGATATCTCTTTATGAAAGAGCAAGCCATAATGTTTCTAAGTTACAGTCCATATTTTAGATTTATACCTTTGCAACTTGTAAAGTTGCAATGCTGTACGTGCTGCTAACAGAATGTCACAAGGCCAAAATGCACTGGAAATGTGTAACACAGAATTCAAACTTGTTTTATATGACAGGCAACATAGAATGTTCCACCCTTTGTGAAAATTGAAGCGTCCGAAATTGCGCGGACAGCGTCTACAACCATCCAAGAGCATCCACACGCCTTTCTAACCCGTCTGGACGCGTCAATTGCCGTCAGAAACGGCTGCGGACACATTGCGAGAGTCCAAGTCGTGCTGTCAGTTTTTTATGGTGAACACCCGGACAGCTAAAAGACCTTCCATTGCCGTCTGAGACGGCCACTGATAGGGCTATAAAATACTTAGTCACCCGACGCCGGCAGACGACTTGCGCCTTTCCATATTCCCCACAGGAAACATGGCATTTAAATTCTGCATTAATGCGCCAATTTCAGCGGGTGAATTCGAATTACAGACCATTGAACAATCCGGCGGTTGCAGGACATATGTTCAGAAGGTGACTATTTCTGTGGATTTTATGTCAGTTTGTTAAATTTTGCTTACTTTTGGACCAAGGACTTAACGTCTAGAAGTAGCAGCTGATGTTTCTACGACAATGTGCTGAGGTTGGGTTCACAGCGATGACTGTTTTCGTTAATTACACTAAAAAAAGAATGTACAAAATTTATTTGCGCCGACAAGGGGGATAAATCATACGACTTACTTGAAGCAACAAACGTTGGACAGGAGAAAATCTCAGATGTCATCAAAGAAGTTAGCTGACTGTCGATACTTTGCTGGTGCCGGTAAGTGAATACTTTGCATTTTATTCTCATTTTTTGTACAACATGTTCTTGCAAAGTTTACCAACGACAGGTGCAAAGTTTACCGTTGCGGTGCCCTCCCCACATAGGCAAAGAAATTATAAAATTAAGGATCTTATTTTGATGCCACAGAATAAAAAGACTTATGAAGACGCTGTAGAATACTTGTAAAAAATATCTGTTGTTTCGATTAAGAATAATAATGAAATGTAGATTTAGACAACAGATAATGATAGCACTTACAAATTTTGCCGTTGTCAATCAAATCGGCCCTCCTAACTACTTGGGGTTAGGAACTCATGACACGGAAGAATATGACATATATGACATATGAGCTTTGTAGAAAATGTATTGCACATTTACAATATATCCAGTCTTTAATCAAGATTGGTGTGATTAAAATGTACCATAGAGAATTATAACATGTCCTGTATTCACCCTTGATGTTACGTGGGCTTGTCCATTATAATGTAACGTGTCAGCACAGCGGCACAAAGAGCCACAGACTCGATTGAAGGTCGAATTGAATTTCATACATGTAGCGAAGTTAATTAAATGCCGCGGAGTATGTCTGATTTTATGAATGAATTTGTTTCAGTTTTGTTTGATTTTAGCTAAACCTGACGGCCCGGTCGTGGGTGGTCCCCTACAATCCACTGCCTGGCTGAATATTTGTTTGTTTGGTACGTGGCAACGCTTGTCCCAAGAGGCCATAAAATTATAGCCTTGACCAGACGGCGTCAGAAACTCTACGCACGTTCCAAATGCTCCGGCCCGCCAGTCTCTACCATACTGCCTGACTAACTAACTAAAACTCACAGTGTCTTGAAGGAGAATAGTTTGCTAGGAGTTTGGCCCAGATGTTAACCTTAGGCCATTCATTCCATTTTCTGTCCAATTTTGCGACATGTACCCCCATGGGATGGCCTGGCGAAGGCTACCGTCTATCCCGGCAGCCTGGATTACGTCATCTACCCCAGTCCAAATCAGCGTCTGGCCCGTCCCTGCAGCCTGTTACCAGCTGGGCGCCCGCTTTCAAACGCCGTCTCGGACGGGCCCAGACGTCCATCTGGACACGTCAAAGGTGCCAATCTAGACGCGTTTAAGTGTTTTTACCGTCTTGGACGTTTCGTTGGACGATCGAAAGGCCGTCCCATGCCGTCCGCCGCTGTAGCCGTCCAAAGCGTCCCAATAATTTGAGACCCCTTGAATGGTTATCCCAAACGACGTTTCGCCGTCTGACACGCTTGAATTTTCACATAGCATTTCGACAAATACAAAATCAGGCAAAGCATAGCCCAGCTTACAGCAACAGTAGGAAAACTGAACTCTCTTAACATGCTTTTCTATACTACGAAGGGTAGCTGGAAGAACTCAGGAAACAACAAAAAAGCTGCATGTCGCTGCAAGAAACAGTTCATTCAGGCTTGGTGCAGGCATAGATTGCAGTGCACACCAACACTTCAATAGTGTATTTCCCACCTTCAGTTGGGCCTGGGGCACATCCAACAGGACAGCCATGAAACATACAGTACAAAGAAAACGTGTGAAGTGGCTGTATTGTTACCAGACTGACAAATACACGTAATGATCACACAGACATAAAATAGACATTTGCACATGCACATGTTGGGACTACCTGTTAGATGCACAATGTTTTACAATGTCTAGTTAATAGAAGTAAGTAAAATGTTGGCTTTGTTAGATAAAATGTTTTTCTAAAGTACAAACAAAACAGGAGGGGCTAATTAAAGCACAAGTTATGATGTATGTAAAATAACGATGACATGATTAGTAACTGTAGCATTTCAAAAGTGCAAGAAAGGAAAGAAAAAAAAGGAATAAAGAGAATAGTACCAACTTAATAATACTGAGAACAAGGCTCTAAATCTCAATAACACCTTTGTACAGGAAGTGCAAGGCCTTAGGCCATACCAATTTTATTTGTTGGTTCTCGGAATCGCCGCTTCTATTTTTCCCAATTTCAAAAAAAAAAAAAAAATTAAATTGCCACAACCCCATGTAAGTTCCGGTAACACAAGTTGCTGGACTTGAAGCAAACTTCGGTTCAGTTGAAAATAAACAGAACTTCTGAAACTAGTACTGGACATGCAAAAAAACTATCACCTGCTTATGTTCTCCTTTATGTTGTAAATCATCGAAAACCACCCATAGATCGTGAAATTTGTGTTGGAAAAAGACGCAAATGTTGCCGTGAAGAATTAACAAAATGGCTGCCGCCGTATTTGGAAGTGGCTGCCATATATGGAATGCTGCCATATTTGGAAAGGGCTGCCATATATGGAACACTAATGTATGAGTACACTAACGCCATCAAGCGTTTTTTATTCAAACTGCAGCTTTCACAAAGAGATGTTTCAGGCACTACTGTGAATGCAGAAATGTTCACGGTGGATTAATGTTCGAGGTTTTCGCGGTGACCACTTCACCGCGAATTTAAAACCACCGCGAACATTTTTCTATTATAGTATTAGACTGCAGTCTATGGTGTTACCGCGAAATTAAAACCACTGCGAAAAGTCATTTTTCCCGCTACTGCGAAATTAAATCCCCGCGAACTTAAATGCATTTACAGTATCTATTTTTTTGGGTGAAATTAAGTCAATTTATTGTTGTTGTTGCTACATTAGACATTATGCTATGCTGAAAAAGTTTTTTCAACCTTCTTTAAGGTTTTTAAAAGTTGTGTGTGTTGAAATACTCTGTTTTTGTCTTTATTACTAAGCATTACTACAGTGTTATTACTGTGAATACTTAAGTAATACTGATTGCACATAATTTTGCATTTGTATTGCTGAAATTCCATGTAAAGTGTATGCCAACAAATTTTGTATGTATTAGTGCAACTGGATAAGTATTCTACCACACATATATGTATACACTAGATTATTATTATTATTATTATTATTATTATCATCATATACCATTGGTTCAGGTCCAGAATTACGAACCTGAAACTCTGGACCTGAACCCAGACTTGTTGCAAGTTTTTTTTTTTTTTTTTTTCGCCCTGTCGCTCCAACTTTTTTCTGAAAAAATCCGAGAACCAACAAATTAAATTGGTATGGCCTTAGGTTACCATGAACAACAGACAATGAGAAACACACTTGGAGTTCCAAAGTCTTGTTTTCAAGGGCCATGAGGGTGGGCCATGGTGCAGGGAATACGCCACTCAAGTTCCTGGACTGCAGCAGAGCTTCTAAACGCTCCATGTCATCCAACAGCACACCAGTGCACTCATCATCACAGTCTGACGGAGAAAACTTTGTTTAGAGCCGAGAGCATTTTTATAAGGTGTATAAAAAATTTACGTAATTACAGAAATCTTTATATCTCCTGAACATAAAATTTTGTGTCACTCTCTTTATATTCAAGATGGAATTAATGGATCATTAATGGGGTCATTGCGCCAAAGGATGACAAACTAGAGTTCGGCGACCTCATACCTCCATGAAAATTTAGAGCTTTCGTAAATTTCAGGCAATTGACCAACACATCAACATAATTCATGCATGGTGTTGTTCATCATTGACTAACGTACACATGTCACAATTATAAAATTCCCATTATTGATCATAAAGCGGTTTTGAATTTTTACATAAATTATGCAAATAAGTTCCTCATTACCATATTTGGTATCTGCTTATATTCCACCTATCATAATTAACATGTGTTACGTGTATTGAGGTCCAGTTATTGAAAACAATGGAACTATACAATTTCCTCATTAATTATGCAAGTTAAGTCCTCATTTGCATAGCATGCATATCATTGTGAACATCTTTGCCTAACGCTACCTGCATGCCTAAAATGCAGGCAATCCGTCGTTCCTTTCTGCAGTTATCCGCTTTGGAGTGTCTTGACAAAAACGCCCCTGCAGTTCCACAATTAAATGTCAGGGGACTGAAACTTGCCCCACATTTTTATGTCTCTAAAAGCTATCTACCACTTAAATGTCACGACCATATCACGTCAGTGACAAGAGATACATTGAAAAAACTGCTATGATAGAATATTCTCATTAATTATGCAAATGCATTCCTGATTTGCATAATTAGTATCTTATCTTGTACAACATTGTCTAAGGTTCCGGGTCAGAGTTCAAATCTGACCGGAGTTGGCGGAAGGGTGGTGTAATCGGCCGGAAGTGCGCTGTTGTCTCCCTAACTTTTGCTCCCTATGGCTTGGTGATCGTTATAGCTGAGCATAGATTTGTCGTATTTTCTGAAAAGCCCGTGGGTTGTATTGTTTTTGTGCGAGGAGTAGTTGGTCGGCCAGCGAAACCATTTTTGTATTAGTCCGCTGCAACGGTGATGCGGTTTTTTCGCCTGATGACCCAAATAGCGGCGTTTTTCATGCGATTTCGAAGAAATGACGTCATCGGAGATTGCAAAAAAGTTATCACATGGAATTTTTTTATTTTCATTTTACACAAACATGAAGAATTTAGCTTCTCTACCACGTAGGCCGTTATCCTGGGAAAATTCGTTTTTTCCAAGCAGCTTCGATCAAAAAAGTGTTAAAAAATGATAGTTTTCGGGTCCAAAATTAAAATTTTACTACATATTCTAACCAAAATAAAGAGGCAACAGATGGTACCAATAGGTTTGTCGGAAAGAGACAGTAAACGGCTTTCCGCCATATTGATTAAGTTTCGCGTCCTACGTTTACTAGCGGAACTGTAGCCCTTCGGCCTGAGGCTACCCGCCAACCTCCGAAATCGTAAAAGAAACTCCGGTCCGATACCTTAAGGTACCTACATACCAAAAATCATGAAAATCCGTTGTTCCCTTCTTGAGTTATCCTCGTCAGAAGTTTTTGACAAAAATGCCCCTGCTATCCCCAAACTAGACGCTAGGGGGCCCAAACTTATGTCATTTCTTCCTGAGCACAAGAGCTATCTAACACTTAAAAATCGTGACCATAGCATGTTCAGAACACCGAGATAGCAAAACCGGAAGTTGCGCTGCAGCACCAAGGGAAGTTGCTAGGGGGCCCAAAATCTAATCATTTTCAGCTTTCGTCACACACTACCAACACACCAAGTATGAAACCAATCCACCCAGCCGTTCTTGAGTTATCTTGTTTACACACACACAAACACACAGACACACAAACGCGGGGTAAAATATAACCTCCATGACATTTCATGGAGGTAAAAACAAACTTACTTATGCAGCCTCTCTCAGTCAGGGCGTATCTTGGCTGGCACTGGTCACAAGCACGGCCGGTGATACCAGGCTGACACTGGCACGCGCCAGTCACCTGGTCACAGATGGGGCTCAGAGAGCCGGACTGGTCACACGCACATTCATAGCAACGGCCGCCCGGAATGGTAGGGTTGCCATAGTAACCCTGTTCACATCTATCACATGACAGAATACATTACACCATGGTTATTATCTTAAACATTTTATATACTGTTTTTGTATTCAAAGTAAAGGACTTATCAAGAAACTTTGGGGCTTTGTTAAGGTTAGGGTGTGGACTACAGCCTCAAAAGGCTGTGGGACTACTGTATCTTGTTCACACCTTTCTAACACACTTTCAAATGGTCCTTTGATACTTATTAAGTTGACTGTTCACGTCACAAGAGATAGGAATTTCAACTTGCAAAGTGACTGTAGACTGATCAAAAACTTGCTGGTAACACTTAACTTTGAGTACAGAAATAGCGTGTAAACGCATTTCTGATGAACTTCCATTAATTACAACATGGTTGTTACATTAGAATCTAATGTCTTATCTACGTCCACTTTCTTCATCCAGCATAGTACTAACAAAATTCATTTTGGGCTTCTGACATCTACATTACAGTAAATGACTACATCTACAATGTATAAATATTACTTTAAAGAGATCAATGAGCTATGATTAATATGTTCAATATTTTTAAATACTAGCAAAACTCTACAGAAGAGCTGAAGAATCAGTTCTGCTTTTACTCTTACTCTTAGCCATCATCCACACAGTCCCACCCATGCCCTTGCCCAGGGTATGATAGATAAACTGCCATGCCAAAAGGTAGGTCTGCCACAACATTAAGACCCCCTCTATTAACAAGGCAGTGATTGCTGAGCAGCAAAAAAAGAATTTGTGACTGTGACTTTATAATTGGGATATTATTCATCATGCAAAGTATGATTTAAAAGGCAACAAAACACAAACATTATAAAATTTGTTGTAGGTGAGCACGCTGTCAGATCTTTGGTTGCTTAAAAGTCCCAGCCTTTGATGGAAAGGGGGTTTAACAGGGCAGACCACCTTTGCCACAAATGGTTTTAGCCTGTTGACACTGTGACAGGTCAGCCACATGGCACAACAATCTATATGTCATACACACCTCTCACAGCGCCTGCCTGTGTAGCCCCGCTCACAGCCCGTACATGTAATATTACCATCTGCATCCTTCCGACAGGTTGAGCTGAAGCTGAGGGGTGAATCCAGCAAAACTACTGTTAGGCCACACCAATCTAATTTCTTGGTTCTCGGATTTCCCGACCCATTGTTTTCCGATTTTGAAAAAAAAAATAGTCCCAAGAATAACAATATAGGTTTTGCTATCACAGACCTGAAAAAAACCCATTCCAGGGGTACATACTGCTGATAGACCAATCAGAGAGCTTCTTTGTAGTCACATGATAGAAACCAACCAACAAGCTGAATAAATCATGCCATAAAAAGCTGAAAACTTGATTACTAACCTTGTTTTTTGGGGTCATATAAGCCTTATATGTTCACCCCTGACTTTTTGCAAATTTTTATTTTTATTTTTTTTCGACCGCCCGCCCCAAAATTTTTCTGAAAAAGTCTGAGAAACAAGAAATTAAATTGGTGTGGCCTTAGGAGGCACTAGAAGCAACTAGGCCAAATAGATGCATACTAGCACTTAGATCATCTGCTAGTAGGCACTGCAGCTTCCATTGACTGATATCAAGGTTAGCCTCTGTATAAGTTGGTAAGACCAAAACTTTTCATCATGTTATCATGACTGTATCTGTTTTTTTCCAGATAACATATCTAGGTATGTGCCAGTGGATTATTGTTAGTCTTACACTATGCAGCAAAGATATTATTCTTAATTGCCATAAAGACATATAAAATATCATGTAAGGTATGCATCTTGAATCTAGGTGTCACAACAGGTAGGTTAAGCCTAAGCTTAACTTTTGAAATGCTACAAGAGTCAAATGCATTTTCTATTTTTCAATGCCAATTTAGTAATCTTCAATTATTGTTTTGAATCCACTGGCATGTTAACCGTTGCATGTTACTCTGGCCATAATTGCACTGTCAACACATGAGATAAACCAGAGAAAGAGAAAAAAGTGATGAGCATTCCCAGAAAGCACACAAACAAGAGAGGATGTACCTTGAGTACTGACTGGCTACCTCGTCATTTTGAGGTCTTATAATAACCCGGACAACAACCTCATCTTTTGGTGGTCTGGACAAGACATTCAGATTCACAAACCAACAAACAAACAAAGATGGGAGGAGAGGGACAAAAAAAGTAGTGGTGACTGACAGTTGTGACAGCAACAAAAACCCAGAGCAGATGAGATTTCTGGGCAGGATGATCACATGGACAAGTAACCAGTAAAAATCTACATCTGGCATTCTTCTTGTTCAAGGACAATATTTTTGCAGGGATTAACTGGGTCAAGCAAAGATAGTTAGAGTGTATTTGGCATTTTTGTGTAACACAGTCACACTGGGTCCATTATTGAAGAAGAAATGTGAGACAGGTCTTTCCTAAGAACAAATCAGCATCTGTGCTGCCTATTGACTATTACTAACAGTTTGTTTTTCCTACATACATTGGAACTGTTACAGAAAAATGCCAGGAGAATCTTGGTTTTTGTCCATGTCACCAGTTTTCAGGTTCCCCTCACCGATCAGAAGAGTGCAGAGATGAGGGAAAGTCTTTGCAGCACAGGAAACAAGCCATTAACTTGCAATACTGGTAAAAAAGAAAATTATACAGTTTACAGTGCATTCTCCTCTCAAAGTAGTACTTTTATAATTATGGACTTATTGTAGCTAGAAAAAGCTAGAAAACTGTCTTGCAGAAATGTTGCACAGAAGTTTTCCTTGTATAGAAGAAACCTACTTGTTCTCATCGTTGACCAGAGGACAGGCACAGCGCTTGCAGCCTGAATCATCTGCTCCTGGAACAGCGTTGCCAAAGAACCCATCTGCACAATTCTCACAGTTCTGACCAGTTGTGTTGTCGTCACAGTTCTGGGGACAGCACATCATACAGTTAGCTAAAGATGGTCCATAGAAAGGTGGCCATTTCTATTTTTAAACCCATGGGCCACACAAACTGTGCAATCAATATAGCAGGGGGCTTAGCTAATTATTGATAACGGTTTGTTTTACTACTAGTACTCTTTTCCAAATGCTGTCTGTTCAGCAGAGAATGTTATATGTACTATTTTTTTAAGTCTTTGGTATGACATCAATCTCAAAATATGATCCATGATCGAAGTCACCACCTAACAAGTACCAAGTCCTAAAGGCTGATGGAAGAAACCTGATCTTGTGCCTAACATTTTGATCACTGTAACAGTTACATTTCACTTTATGTACTGTTTGTTACTCCTGAGCTTTGTTAATTGAGCATATTGAGGGTCAATATTAAAAAGAGCAAAAAAAACGAAAATCTTACCCTTTTTGCTGTACCATGATGAAAAATGATTTGCAAATCTATCAATTCTAAGAATATCAAAACCATTGTAAGTCATCCTTGTTTTCCTAGAAAATGTACTACATATCAGAAGGATGTTTTCATGGACAGTCACACACCTCACAGATCCCCGTGATCTGGTCACACTCTGCACTGTGATTGTTGCAGTCACACGGGATGCAGCGGCCCAAGTATGGACCATTCATCACTCGCCTGTAGCCTTCAGCACATTCCTGAAACCAAACCAACAGCTTTACTCACAGGAATCCCATGAGTAACCCACACATCTCCCATTCTTTTCACTATTACATGTACTTAAATCCCTCCATTTCCTGCATTAAGTTCTATGCATCTGGCACTGGTCTATTTTCTCTAAGGCCTATAATTTAAGCTCAGAAAAGAACAAGAAATTGTCATGCCCTGAAGTATCAGCATTATCAACCCAGGATTGATGTGTTCAAAACATATATATGACAGGGCTCGAAATTCATTTTTGGAATTAGGTGCACTGGTACACCCAGCTTAAAAAATTGGGTGCACCAATAAATTTTTGGGTGCACCACTTAAATTTTAGTAAAAACCTAATAACAAAACTTACTAGTTACAAACTTTCAAATTCTTAAACAACTACCTTGAAGGACATTTGGATTTATCTTTCTAACACTTACTAGTAGATGCCAAGAACATGACGTATACTGGTATACTTGATATCTTTACATACATATAGACCTAATAAAATATTTGAAAAAAAATTGGGTGCACAGTTCCAATTTTGGGAGCACATGCACCTAGTACTTCGAGCCCTGTATGATGTTTTCACAGAACTATAATATCACGTATCATAGAGTGGAACCCATTGCCAACTTCATAGTAGGTGAAACAACTAGATAGCTTTAAACAATGTTTGCAGCTAAATGGTGCAAAGTTTAGGTGCGACAGAATGTTTAGTGCAATAGAACTAATTGCTGCCGTGCTGTGTGCCTACCAAGCTTATGTTTTACAGCAAAGCTGGTTATACTTAGTATACAGATAACGTCATGCCATGTAAGTGACTCTTCTCAACTAGATAATGATATTTATTAATAGCATTGACGTTTGTACATGTACTAGACTGCTTACTTGTGTATTTGGCAATGTAATGTTGTTTATGCAATAAAATTTATTGTACATATACTTAGTATATCCAGCTTTGAGGACACATGATAATGTTGCTTCTTCCTAAGAATACATCATTCTCTAGTTCAGAAGAGTCACTTACATGGCATGACAGCCCAGTGTAGCCAGGAGGACACATGCATTCCTCCACACTGTCAGTGGGAGGCTCCCGACCAGTGTCGTTGGACCGGCGTTCACGGCCGACGTCCAGAGAGATGTTGCTGATCCTGTGGATGTGACAATAACACACATTAATGTTGCTAATCCTCTGGACATGAGAAGAACACACAGTTAGCTATTCAACTGAACTCTTTCTAACATGAATTTGGTACACTGTAGTGGGATAAACAGCAAAACTATTTATGATACTACACTGGCAGTGCCTGCGGTACTTACTTGCATCTGAGCATGCGGGGTCCATACGTAGCTTTGATGAGGATGGCCTGGATGTTCTGTAGGATCATCATCAGTTCAGCACGGGTGGGTGTACGACTCAGGAGGGACTCGTACAGCTGCCATTTAAACTGGGAGAGAAAAACTTTCTCCTTTAGCAAAATGAAAACTGCTGCTGAAAACGTGAGTGACACTTTACAGCACGAATGCTCTCTACATTGTTCATCATACAGCAAATATAGAAGCAGGTTGAAAAACATTTAGGGATACAATATCAAAGATTTATGGCTACGATATCAAAGATACAAAACCACTTCTATCTCACTTACATATTAAAATCAAATCATAATTTGCAACCAGCCACGCAAATTCAAACTGATTGCATCATAAAGCCATGCAAATCTCCCTCACATGTCAACGCAAAAACCCAACATAAAAGTCAAAACATTTCTATTCCCAGCATTCAGATACAAAAGCCAAAACAAACTTCCAATATCCATCTATAAATAAACCACAGTAGTAAGTGGTGCCTTGTTTTCAAAAAGCTGGATGGAAGTACAGTGAAGTTTAAGAACTAGAGTTCCACGAACACATACCTTTGCCAAATAAACCAGGTTTGTTATGTAGAATGTGTTACTCATTATATTTTATTTTATATGCCTGGAGTTGGTTCCCATTGCTCATACAAAGTAGATCCCTATTTACATAATAATATCAAATTGTATCAAGCATCACTTAAGTTATCAGCATACCAAAAATCATGATGATACTTTCATCCTTATTGAAACCGGCTCCTGCAGTTCAAGGAAAGACGTTAGCGGACCCAAACATACACCTCTTACTCTCTGCCATCTTTTTCAGTTACATATGTGACAAATTTGAAAGTCCTATCACTGAATGCAGTGGATTTATCAACTTCCGTCATTAATTATGCAAATTAGCTGTTAATTTGCATAACTAGTATCTCATTGTGTAAGTTTTTACTTAGGCTATCTACATACCAAAAATCATGACGATCCGTCAACACGTTCATATTTTCCCATTAATTATGCAAATGAGATCATCATCTGCATAATTAATAATGTATTGATATTTCTTTCTTTCTCAGCTACAAATGTGACAAGTTTAAAAGTCCTATAAAGGAATGCAGTGGATTTACAAACTTTCCTCATTAATTATGCAAATTAGCTGTCGATTTGCACAATTAGAATTCCATCATGTAAGTCTTCCCTTCGGCTATCTACATACCAAAAATCATGACGATCCGTCAACACGTTCATATTTTCTCATTAATTATGCAAATGAGGCCATCATTTGCATAATTAATATGCATTGATATTTCTCTCTTTCTCATCTATATATGTGACAAGTTTGAAAGTCCTATCGTGAAATGCAGTGGATTTATAAACTTTCCTCATTAATTATGCAAATTAGTTGCTGATTTGCATAATCAGTATCTATTATGTACATTGTTACCTGGGTTATCTACATACCAAAAATCATGACGATCCATCAACACGTTCTCCAGTTATTCTCGTCCAAAGTTTGAAAGGAAATCAGTGACTGCAGTTCCAAACAAGCCGCTAGGGGGTCCAAACTTACGGCACTTACTCTCTGCCCCAAGGGCTATCTACCACTAAAAAATCATAACCACAGCAGGTCCAGAACACGAGATATCAAAAATTGAGGTTCTGCTGCAGTACCTTAGCAAGCCGCTAGGAGGCCCATTATCAAACTTGACCTTCGTTTTCCCGACCCCTACCCACCTACCAAATATAATCGGGATACATCAAAGGCTTCTCGAGTTCTGCTGTTAACAGACACACACACAGACACACAGACTCACAAGCCTAAAACATAACCTTAGCCATTCTGGCAAAGGTAATTAGACAGCTTCATAACCTGTCAGTTGAGATTAACAGCAAGGCTACATGATTCTGATTAGCCATTCACAAAGCTACACATGCTCTCATCATCAGGGCAGGGGACATGACCTAGCCCTTACCTTTCGTCCAGTGCGTTTTTTCGGACAGTTTCCAGTAGGACAAACAAGGTGTGATCAATGAATGTATAAGAGACACAGAGAAATGTAAAGAGGTTACTGTTTGTCTGGCTAGTATGAGAAATAGAACCTGGGCAAGACAAACAAGACTAATGGAACACATAGGAAGAAAGCAAGAGACAAAGAGAGGATTTTTGAGTGAGAAAATACAATTCTCGTTCATCGAATTTCACAAACTTGCAGACATGGAAAAAAAAAACTAGTAATAAGATGCCACTCAGCTTTCTTCCCATTCAGATATAAAAGATAGAGAAAGTCAAAGAAAGGGAAATTGACACAAAAAGAAATGAGGGGATAGACAAAGAGCAAGAAAAGAGGGAAATCACATCCTATTCTAAGAGAGTTGGCTGACAAAAATAGGTGGAGAGGAACTTATTGAGGTCAGCCTTAGTAGACATGAACATACATGATTGTACATACAACACAGAAACACTGACAGGTGAAATAATACTGCTTCACTGATTCACATGTAATTTCCATGGTCCAACAAGAGTGACTTCAATGCAAATTTACATATGGATTTTCATATTCATATACAGGGAACACTGGTCTTCAGTTCACACTCCTTCGGACACTGATGAAAGGTAGTGGGTAGGGCTGGGTACCGGTACAGAAAATCCAGGTCCAGGTCCGGTTCAGGTCCAGAGGATCAGGTCCAGGTCCGGACCGGAACCTGGACCTGATTCATTATGTGGAAACTTGTGCATGGACGATACTCAAAACAATGGTCCATTTTGCTACAAAGAAATCTGTTTTGTGTAGTATTCGACTCCCACTGGCGTTTTAAAAATCCTACAAATGGGCGTATGACGGGATGGCGTCATACTCGGGAATTGTGGGCGAAGTCTCGTGAGCACTACTGCGAGACGCCGCGAGATCTGAGAGGAAGAACAGCAGATCTCGAACAAACTGAGAAAGAGAAGGACGTGCTCCGAACTCTTCCGCTTACCACGTGCACCGTCTTTTCCGCGCCATTTCGAACAACCGCCGAACAACTTACCTCCTCGACTCCTCCTAAACTATCTCCCTACACCTTTACCCTTTTGACTCCCCCCAAATTTCTCCCCCTCGTAAGAATGTTTGGCGCCGGCCGGAGAAAGATTCGCCCCCCAGCCCGTTTTGTCTCGTCACCGGCCGAGGACGCCGAGCTTGAGTGGCATTCCACGCCAGCAGAGCTGTCGAAAAGGCTGGAAGACGAGCTTTTGGATGTGACCCGCCAACTGGAGAAGATGAAAGCAGACCTCGGCGCCGATTTGGAGAGGGCCGGCAGAGTTCGCACCCCCCTCCCCACCACCACACCGGAAGCCGCCGACGGAGGTCAAAGGTCTCCCATCCCAGAAATGGCCAGCCACTGGGCTTGCTTGTTGCGCTTTGGTTGTAGTTGTGGTCAAGGTCGTTACCGGGGAAGTCCGATGCCTGCTGTGAGCCGAGTCTAGTCAGGAACTGTCACGGTTTGCTGAGTGTCCGCTCTGTCTTCCCCTATCTCTGTTGAATGGGCAGAACTTAGCGGGGTGGCTGGCATCCACTTCTGGCCTATTCCTGGCGTTTTAAAAATCCTACAAGGCTAACTTCCTCTATACGATTGACTGCAAAAGTTGGTAAAATGACTATAGAGTCTACTCTGCTTCGCTCTTGTTATTTGTCTAGACCGGTAACCCCGAAAACGTGTGAATGCCTGATCATATAATCAGTTCATTTTCCAATCGGTCCAACATCCGGTCTACCAAATTTTTTCAGGTCCGGTTTTTCTGGACCGGTCCAATGAGAAAAACCGGTTTAGCCCTAGTAGTGGGTGTTATCTGAAATATCTAACTCTTTAGAGGATTTATCCCGTTGCTTAATTTATTTTCTATTATGTTATCACAAGTAGGTAAAAACAAGTACCTCCACAAGATCAATCTCGTGCCTTGCAGGAACAGCAGCGATGACTTCTGGGATGTCCAACACGATGGCGGTGTCAATGCCGTGGATAACCACCTGGGGACCGTCCTCTTGCTGGCTGATGGTGTTCCCAACGCCGGGTGGGGTGTTTGGGTCCTCTTCATACTCCACTGTGTACCTCAGCTTACCTCCATAGGAAGTGATCTGTAGGAGACAGTATACATTATCCTTCTGACAGTTTTGACAAGAGGAAAAAGTTGGGACAAGTTGAACAACAGTTAATCAAACTTGTAAAAACATAGCGTACATTATCTATAATTTTGACAATACAAACCTGTCAGGCGGAGTCCTCATATTTGTGAAACATTGTTAAGTGGCATACATGCAAAACTCAGAGTTCAGATAGACATAGTAAACACAATGTCACCAATTCTTACCTTGTTGCCAAGGAAGACGTCGGGTAGGCTGAGGTAGACAGGAGAGAAGGGCAGCTCTTGGGCTGCAGCTCTGGCATCCACTTCAACTTCATTCTCCCTGATAGTCAGGCCTCTCTGGGTCTGCTGAGTGCGACGGATGTTGCTCAGGAAAAAGTTGTTATTGTCTGCATCAGGGGTCACCTGTCAATTGAAGTCAACGCTTTGATTTCACATACATGTACAATTTTGGTATGATAGCAGGTTACATCTTACAAACAATTCCCATGACTAAATAAAGGGGCAATGATAATGGAAAAATCACTTACAAAAAGCTACATGTGCAACATTTTGCAAGAACTAGAAGAAAAATGCTGTATACAACAGTCACTATAATTGGTTAACAATTTCAAGTTACAGTTAAAAGCATCATAGTACTGACTCTCATGAACAATACCACCTTGCTCTGTGCGTATATGAACCTAAATTCCATACCTGCTCTGTGACAAGGTTGGCCTGCCTACACTGGTCTGTGATGCCAAAGCAGAAACAGCTGGTGCAGCCGTTGGGGTTCTCCTCCTCAAGGTTGAAGCTGCCCTCCTTACAAAGTGTGCAGGATTTACCTTCCACATTGGGCTGTAGGAAAGGAGTCATTATGTTAGTAATTGTGTAAAGTTTATGTGCTGCCTCTTTCTGGCCAGAGCACAATAGACCAGCTAATCAAATAAAGCAATACAACCAAGACTGAATGCATGCCCAACAAACTTTTGCATTTGAACCTATTTTACTATGCATTCTTGAATTTTGATGGATGCAGGCAAGGCAATAGAATCAGTCTAAACTGTGAAAATCAAGCACTCGTGATTGGCTGCTCTTGTTTGCAGACGTCATTCCATGTATCCAGAAGAGTCAAATGCTGACACCAATGCATGAAGGGCTCACTGAGACCTATCCTCAGGCCACAGCAAGTAAATTTTATGGATGACATCAGCGCGCGCATTAATTTTTGCCTGATTTCAGAAAAAAAACAAGAATTTTTTTTCGCAGGGATGGTCAACATGACGATTAAGTACCAAAATGAGCAAATATATTGTGCTGTAGCCTGATAATTGTACTTGAAGAAGTGACACTTGCGAGGTACCCAGGACTGTAGTTGTAGAAATGAAACTTATTGGATAATTGTAAAAGTGACACCAATATGGAAGCTATGAGTGTGGTTACCAACTTTTAATTATTGGTGATGCCAGTCCACCACACTAGTGTCACTTTTACCACACCAGTACATGTTTTAAATACAGGAATGAATGCGTTGTTGCTCTCACTGATACCATGCTTTGTCCACTTAATTCTTTTTACAACAGTCATCACAACTTTATGCTGCCTATTTTTGGAAATGTAGCCATCTTGTTTTTTTTCACCCATCTTGTTTTTTTTCTCGCCCTATCGCACTATTTTTGCAGTCTGTAGAGGATGTCATCCATAAAATTTACTTGCTGTGGCCTAAATTGCAAAATATGCAGACCAAAAGTAATATCTCCCTGAAAATTAGTGAGGAAATTAGTAGAATCTTCTATTGGAACCTCATGTCATTCCTGCCAGTCTGGCCTTAATCTTCCCAGGCACTCACTTCCTGCCTGGACAGGAGAGTCCTACCTTGCATGAGCATGTCCCATTGTCAGCACAAGCACAGACATCGTTGGCATTGCAGGTGTTTGGGTCAGTCCCTGCCTGGTTACAGGTACACTCCCGACAGGTAGGGAAGTCAAAGTAACCAAACTGGCACATGTTGCACTGCCTCCCACTGAAGTCATCAAGGCACCTAAAATATGAGACAGAAACAGTTGCTTATTTCCTTTTCCAAAGGAGTATGGGATGAAGAAATCCATTTGGGTTTGTTTCCCCGTTACAGGTGACATTCACTAGCAAAATTTCTATCATACTCATTCACTGACGATTGAGGCTCATTCCCTTGTTAACGGCATAGAACATTAATCCGACACTTTCCAGCATTTTAAACAATGAACCATGAATAAACAAGCAGGCTTTTGTGCATTCCGGAAAGTATTTAGTGCATTTTCTACTATGTTTCCCCGGCCATTACTACACTTGCATTGGTCTCCCACTTACTGCAGAGTCGAGAGAAAATAACACTTCAAAGAGAGTGTAAATGATAGCAAGTCCCTTGGGATTCTATTCTCAGTGGAACATAAATCCGTCACAATAATATAACAAGGCTGATTATCAATGGACTTCATAGTTACAATGACAAATTTGTATCAATCGGCCGGCATTTACTCAAGGTTTAATTGGCAAATTGGCATGTCGGTAAACTGCCGGCATCGCGATAAAAACATGGCCCGAAAACGCATCAACCAGCGGCAAATCCGTTCTGCTGTTCCACTGCACGGTTATGACATTCTATGAAACTTTTCATCCACTGTTTGATAAGCAAATGGTGGTAAATACATTGTTTAGTGAATGGCTCCCCAAAAATTATACAGTTAAACCTGCCCAAGTCGACCACCCGGGGGACCGGGAAAAAACGGTCGATTTGGACAGGTGGTCGCTGAGAAGAGTATCAAATCAAAACATGCCCGATGCAAAGTATAAATGATTTCCGTTGTGCTTAATGGCAAATAGCAAGCACACTGCACGCACACAAAGAAGCGAGGTCTTTAATGTCAAATACAACACGCACATTGTAAATTGTAAATTTAACCCCAAGTTTTATCGAGCTTTTATTCGATACAGTGTTCTAAAGCTCAATATTTGTACACTAACGTTTTAGACAGTAAGGGAACTTTGATGCTGTCTGTTACCATACAAGCCTTTATGCGTTCTTGTGTTCTTGATCGCCTTATCTGAAATAACTACGGTGCACCTTTCGAATTCGATGCCCTATAGCGTACTCATCCACCGATGAATGTACAGTACAGTTGAACAAAAGCACTCACACACATCTTTCTTAAAAAGGTACATCTATGAGCTACACAGATCTTTCTTGAAAAAGTATGAGGCTATATACGTTTCAGCATTCGTTCACCTTATGATGATATAGATTTAAAAAAAAGCTTCTGTAACAACTAAATTCGGATTTTCTTACAACGAAATTTCCTCCCATATTACAGTAGACTGCCCCATTGACCCACCCATTGACCGCCGCCATCTGTATTCTGAACATAACATCGTAATGGCAGTCAAAATCCGACGCAAACTGGCCGATTTCGGCACAAAATCGCGCTAGTTATGATCAAAAATCGATGAAAACCTCAATTTTGAAAATGATGCGGTCGTTATGGGTCCCAATTTGGGCCGGTCGCGGTCGCGTTGGCCAGGTGGTCGTTGAGAAAAGGTCGCTTAATGCTTACGTCAATGGGAAAAAAATTCGGGACGGAGAAAAAGCGGTCGAAATGGCCAGGTGGTCGCTGAGAAGAGGTGGTCGCTCGGGCAGGTTTGACTGTATACCTATATATATGTCCCTATGTGGGGCTGTTGGTATCGCCCGAGATCCATCTTGCTGAATATTGGGATGTGAGCATTTTCAGATTGGGGGTGCTGAATGAAGATGCACGTTTTCAAAATGGTGCCTGCATTCGAGAGGCCGACGATAAGCATACCAAAGCCTGACGCTATACTTGATGGACAAACATTCCAAGGCATGTTGGTTGTCATCGATGGACAGTTGATTGATTTGTTGTTTATTCACTGTGATTATGGTTTTGTGATGTAAAGACGTAAAGTAGAATTCCTCGAAATTATGACCACTGTCCCCCTTCCACGGCTTCATTAACGGCAGGAAAACACACCGGTAGACTGATTTACTTGTCGCTCCAAAATGCGATCTTTGAGAGCTCAAAATTTCAAGGTTTTATGTCAATTACACT
The DNA here is from genome assembly GCF_000003815.2 of Branchiostoma floridae. Taxonomy (NCBI): domain Eukaryota; kingdom Metazoa; phylum Chordata; class Leptocardii; order Amphioxiformes; family Branchiostomatidae; genus Branchiostoma; species Branchiostoma floridae. The sequence continues at coordinate 14,562,754 of NC_049980.1, read as the reverse complement.
TTACTAGTTTTATAAAGCACTAGAAAGAACTTGCATACCAGAGCTAAATTTTTAATGACAGATAGGTTATGAAAAGTGTCTAATAAAAGGGGTGTCGTATTTATGTTTCCTAGCGTTATATGTCATCTTTGGAAGTTTAATCGTTTTGACAATAGCCAGATTAGGTTTGAAAATGCCAGTCTTATGAACTGACCTGCACTGTCCAGTGGTCAGATCACAGTCATTTCCTTCTGATCCCACAGGATCACAGTCACAGGGGGTACAGCCATTCAGCCCATCCCAACCAAAGGTCTCGGGTCTGCAGCTCTCACAACGGATGCCTACTGTGTTCGGCGGGCAGATGCAGTCTCCGGTTTGGTCATCACAGAAGCCACCAGTACTGGAGCAGTCACAGGCTGGATATAACACAACAAAGTGTTGTGTACAAAATATAACAACTATTCTTGCCCCCATTTAAAACCTATTGTTTCTATAGAGACTTTTTTCATCAGCACTATATTACAAGAAAAACACTTGCCTGTAATAAAGAGAGAAACAGATACCTTATACAATCTATAAGCAAATTCTAGTGCTATACATCTCATAGTAATGGATAACCTAAGATGTCAAAAGCTCATTCGGGGCCATTCCCTGTTTGGGACCTTGAAGCAATACCCATTAGCAAATATTCACTGACAAAAAAACCTTTATACAAACATAGACCTACTGTACCACTAGCCCTATTGTCCCAGGCAAGTGAAAGTGCTGTTCAGGTAAGTGCATGACCTACCCCACTTGCCCGATCGGGCAAGTAAGATTTTTCCATTGAGTGAGATTTTATACTACAATAATGTTACCTTCTACAGTCATGACATCCAGCAATGGTCAACAGCTGAGGGCGGAGCACGAGAGGCAGTAATAAGAATTCCATTGCTGGAAGTGACAATGCATATAAAAGTGACAGTCATGATCATTTGAATTTTGGGCAAGTGAAAAGTGGGTTCCGGCAAGTAAATTTTCTATGTGCTTGTGCGATAGGACAAGTGAATTTTAGAAAACTTGTCCAACCCTGAACTTCCATGCCCACAAGCTTAAGTCCACATGATGACTTTCTTACCCTTGCATCCATCCTCAGAGAAGCCGTAGAAGCCGACTTCACAGCGGTCACACTGCTGTCCTCCAACACCAGGTTTGCAGCGACACTGTCCATCCTCATCACACTGGGTGGACAGGGAGCCTGTACTGTCACAGTTACAGGCCTGACAGCCTTCCCCAGAGTTTATACCAAAGAACCCCACCTGTGGGGACACAAAAGTAATGAATTAACTATTTTCTGACCAGGTACAGTAGTCTATTTGAGCCTTTTGTCAGAGTGGACCGAGTAAAAAAATTGCAATTATGGGTGCCCCATACATTTGTATGTCTGTGCATTTTTGATGCGGTCAAACTGTGCTGTAGGGCACTATAGCTTGAAGACACGTGTTCTACATGCATATGATTAAATGTGACGCCACAGAAGCAGATGATTGCTCATTCATTGCCAAAGACTGGAGTTGGACATTTGGGAATTTTGTGTTCAAGATTAAGAGTTCTATTTTGCTGCTGAAATGCTATTACTGTTAGCTTTATTGTGACTACAACAATAGAAAAAAATAGGCTAGACTGGAACTCACGGCACACTGATCACAGTCCCGGCCAATCACATTGGGTCTGCAGCGGCACTGCCCGGTGTTCAGGTCACAGTCTTCCTGGTAGGACCCACGTGGGTGGCAAAGGCATCCTACAGCACAAAAATGTAGAGCAACAGAATTTTAGTCTTCTACATACTGAACTACCAATCCACAGGTGCCAATGGAGAACTGAGAAGTCTCCTGCAATACGGCAAAAGTTAAAAGAAATCTTTCACATCTATTGGCCAAAAGTCAGTTATCTTTTGCACTATGAACGTGACATCAAAATGTCTTAATGTTGTGTTTTAAAACTGTGAAAGAATAACTTATCAAAGCACACCATACATTGTTTACCATCTCCAGACTGATTGTCAGTAAAGGTTGTATTTTCAACATAAACAAGTGTACAGCAGAGGAAATCAGGAAGGTTAAATTCCTTACGCTGACAGTTCTTGGCATTGATGGCATCTCCAAAGTACCCATTAGCACAGCGTTCACATTCATCGCCTACTGTGTTGCCTATGCACTTCAGACACTCGCCGGTGATGGCGTCGCAGTTGCCTTCATCGGTAGGGTCAATGTTGCCGTTACAGATGCACTGTTTGCAAACATTCCCCACCTCAAGGGGGTTGCCAAAATAGCCGTCAGCACACCTGGTAATGATAAAAATGGAACATTAAGTCAATAATGAAAACAAAAAAGGAATTGACACTTCAAAGGGAAATGTGACAGTGCATTAGCTGACAATACACTTAGACAATAGACAATTAATTCACATAGCATCAAATTTGCATTAGCGACAGGCTACCGTGTATGAAAGATGGTTAAACAATTATAGAGGACTGTATATGTGCATGGTCACAATATCAGCTAGTTAGCTACCTAGCCACCCCAGTGTATTGCTTTTGTTGCAATTCTAATAAATTCAAAGAAAGTTGACAGTTACTTTTCGCATTGGAAACCTTCATGTCCGGGTGGGCAGCGGTCACAGAAGACTCCCCCATCCATAGCCACACAGGTGGGGCTGAAGTTGTTGGAGGACTCCACCAGGGGGCAGGCACACCGGGAGCAGTCGTCGGGCGTTCCTCGGGTGGCGTCTCCATAGTAACCGGGAGCGCAGACCTCGCAGTTTCGTCCGGCTGTGTTGTGCAGACAGCTCTGCACAAGGGCAGAATTTGACAGATACGACTGCATTGCGTATCCACAAGAGAAGTCAGAGAGAAGTTTAGTTCACACCACACCCTAGCAGTGAGCACCTAGCATCACCTGGTTCTGCACATTAGTTGCTGTTAGATGTAGTTGTCCTGAGGGTGCCAGCATCGAGTTCAGCAGGTTGTTATTTACATATCATCCAACAAGTGTTAGAAGCACATTGTCTATATTAGGAAAGATTACATTCTAGTTCATATTATTCTACAGCTTTAGTTTTCACATCTAATGCTTGACTTAAACTACTTGTTAATCTTACCAAACATGTTCCTGTCACATCATCACACTCTTCTGCATGGCCGTTACACTGACAGGGTTCGCACTGCCCTCCGTACAGCTGCCCGTTCACACGTCGGTAGCCCTTAATGCACCCTTCACAGGACAGGCCAGTGTAACCAATCGGGCACTGACATTGTTCCACATCAGATGCCAAAGTGGGGCCCACAGCATCTGTAGAGGCCGACTCCATGCTTACAGAACTCAAGCTGTGGGAAACAACATGTCCATACTTGGACTAGTCCTAATGTACAATACTGATGATAACATTGACTATTACAAACCTCTGTTCCAGGACAGAATGCTGCCTGCCGTCTGCGGGTCCAAAGTGTAAAAATTCCACACAATAAAGAACTCTGAATTTCGACACAAGTAACGGAAGAAAAATAATTTTTCGTAGTCTTAAAATGACAGAGTCAACAAAAGAAATTAACAGCATACAAGTAGGCACCCAAACAATAAATGAGTGAGACAGATAAAAATTTAAAGCTGAAGACAGATCTGCCATAAGAAGTCTCCAAAAATACATAATATCTAGGGTGCAGGTGGACAATTTGTAACTGCTTTTTATTGTAGTATCAATTCTTGCCAAGTATCATTCACAAACGAAATTACATGTCAGAAATTATTCAGAACATTTCCCCTTTTACAGTACATTGAAAACAGACTGGAGCTGATTAGTCCCAAGCTGAAACAGTAAAGCTCTACCTTGATTCCACAGGGTTGGTGTTGTACGTTGCCCTGATCAACAGCTTGGTCACATCAGCCAGGACTGTCATGAGCTCAGTGCGGGAGATTCGTGCACCAACGTTGAAGGCAGAGTTGGGGTCCGCATACTCCCTCCATCCACTAGGGATGAGGTAGACAGTGACAGTCTCCTCCACACTTGGGCCCACCTGTCTGTTCTCTGTGTATGTGATGCTCCTCCCATTACCCTATGGGAATATGGGTCAGTTGATTAAAGGCATGGTTTATCAACTTTATGACATGACATGTTATGATAATGAAAACACCAGCATAGAAAGATTTCCTTCAACAGAAGTGGTTCAATTTGCTGAACCAATACTAATGCCAAGACAACCTGAACACCATTCACCAATTTGTTGATAAACTCAAATGTCTTTTGTACATGTACATAAACAGATTGTGATAAGTATTATAAGAGCAACCCCAAATACCCAAAATAATCCGCATAATGTAGCAAAACATACCAATAATGAACCCAGGAGTCCTATGCGGTCTTGTTTGCACAGTCATGTCAAGCCAAATAAGCAGGTCACAAGTTACACAAATGTGACAAATAAGAAATGCAGAAGAAACAAGAGAATGGAAAGACAATAAAGGAGGAAGACCATTATTCTTGTTCTTAAGTTCTGGTTTCCTCTTACGTTCATACCTTCGAGGCTGTGCCTCTGTTGTCTTGTAGATTATCCTCCTACCCCCTCCCTAGTACCATCGATAGTGGGGAAGGCAGGAATACACACAGATGGAAGAATGGATAGATGGAAAGTAGGAAAGAGCAGACACGAACATTAGCAGCTAACTAGAAAGTGTGGCAGATTTACAAACACATAGGTGGAAATGTAACGAGAATATATGGTGTGAAAGGAGACAGTGAACAGAAGGAAAACACAAACATTCAGCAAACATAAAGGGAAATGAAAGCAATGTCTGGAAGGAAACCTCACAACTTTGGAAACTAAAACACCAAAATTGGATTGACTTCTGCTATGTCAGTAGGAGGTATGTCGAGGTGTTAAAAAAATGAAAGTTGTCTGTGCAATTAGCTTACAGTCTTTGGTGAATAATTACCTCCATGATAACATCAATATCCACAGTGGGTCTTGCTGAGGGGTCCCCGATATCACCTCGGTCAGATGTCCTGTACGACACTGTATACCGTAGTACTCCGCCATACGACTCCAACTGGGAAATAAACATGTCTCAGCATGGCCTAGGATGTTTTTGAGATGTGCAATTATGTAACATTTACCTGACCTTTGAACTGACACCTCCTTAACTGTACTCCAGCAACAAGCTTTAACTTACCATCTCAATCACTTCACAATGCCTGTTAGTATCTTCTCCCATTAGTTTTCAAGCCAGATCATTTTTGATCATTATCTTTTTAATTCAATATCTCATGCAAATAAGGTACAGTACGCGCACTATTCAACTTTCCTGGAGAATTATTTAACTCCTACCGCTTTGACACATAATTCAGTTTGTAACAGTCTTGAGCTGGTGTCACACAGCAGGAAGGAAGCTTGACTGACAAGACTTTTAGAGATCGGACTACTAAGTATACATGTATATGCTGGTCAACCAAAAACACCTTTCATATAGCCGGGAAGATTTTAAGGCATAAAATATGCTTAACCTGTCTTTTTTTAAATTTGGTAACTTTCTGGCAATCAACAAAAGTCACCCACAGGTTTTCGACAGAGTAATGCTGGCTAACTGAAAGGACAGGATTGGTTACTAACCTGGTTGCCGAGGTATTCCCTAGGAGCACTCCAGTAGTACAGACTCCCCAGGTCTCTGGCAGCTTCGAAGTGCGGCACAGTGATGCGGTTGAAGCCATCATCCCTGGGGTACACAAACCTGTCCCCCTGGGGTGCCCTGACTGTCCAACCCAGCATGGTGGTGATCTACATTTGTAGTAGAAGCAGAGGGAATAGTAAGTGGGCTGCTGCATTCTCATCAGAAAAATGTGCCCTGGCTAAAACTTGCACATGAATGTGAATGACTGTCAACGCAAAGAAGGTGGCAACAGTCCTGTGTAAGTAAGATACTGCGGTATATACAATGCATCTTAAAGTTTGTTTCTGTACACTGTTTAAATATTTTAAGCAGGCTTAACATCCATTGGCATAATACCGGTCGGTTTACTGCAATTTCTCAAGCAATGCTAATTTGGCAAATGATCAACGCATCGTTACATGTTGCTGTTACAGCTTACCTTTGCCACTTTTTTTTTTTTTTTTTTTCGGCACTTTATTACATGTCACAGAAAGCTGTACAATATGTAGCTTATATCATATTTCTAAGAATACATTCTGATTTGAAAATTTTCAGGATGATTTCTGCATCTTGACATAGTGAATTCGGGGATGACACTGTAGACTTATATTTTACAATGGATAGTTTCGCAACTAGCAGCAGTTCATTGATGTACCGAAACTTGTTTAACATATGAGGGTTGTATCCAAAAATAATGTCATGTACAGTGAGAGATATGGAATAACTAAACAAACTTTCCACATAATCCCATAATGGTTTAACAATTTTACAGTCAAAGAAAAAATGCTTTATATATTCTATAATATCGCAAAAAATACACTCATTATTTTCTACAATTCTCATCTTATGCAACAATATTTTGGTCGGATAAATATTATGCAAGATCTTCCATTGCAAACTAATAAGTTTGGGTTCTTTAGTGGTAAAGAAGGGAGATTTCCATAGTACATGCCAAGTAATGGAACGAAAATCGTACATAGGAAATCGTTTCTCCCAGAAATTCTGTGAGACAGGGACTGCTTGGTATTGCATGATACAGAAATTCTTAAAGAAGATAGAGTCTTGTAGGGTTAAATATTGTTACTTTTTGTTCAGGGTCATGTAGGGTTAAAGATTGTCACTTTTTGCTCAGGGTCATATGGGGTTAAAGATTGTTACTTTTTACTCATGTTCATGTAGGGTTAAAGATTGTTACGTTTTTGCTCAGGGTCAAGTAGGGTTAAAGATTAACTTACTTTTTGCTCAAGTTCATGTAAGGTTAAAGATTGTTACTTTCTGCTCATGTTCATGTTGGGTTAAAGATTGTTACCTTTTTGCTCAGGGTCACGCAAGGTTAAAGAGTGTTACTTTTTGCTCAAGCATTTGTTAACTTTTGCTCAGGGTCATGCATGTTGGGTTAAACGGAAAAGTTCGCTATAGAAGGCGGAACCCTTCCAAACTTCTGCGGGTGGAACGCCGCGCCAACGGCCGCGGCTCAGAATACTATATATATCCTAAACCTTCCTGCCAGAAGGGTAACCTCTCATTTTGACACTGACCGTCTTGGTGGGCAGACGTACAAGTGATATGCTCCCGCGGTAAAACAAGCCGCCGCCAATGTCAGGCGTTTTAGGTTACAAATTGGCGACACAATGAAAACACACAACACTGCAACTGTAGTTACTTGTACCGCAGCGGTTTACGCCTACTCACGTCCATTACTGACCAGTAACATGTACCTGTAGTCAACCCGTACAACTGTAGCAGTGTGTGTGCGGTCCAATACATCACTAGCGTACGTAAGTACGTGACTCAGAGTTGCAGTAACTAAGAATATAAATTTCTGACTCGTGCCCTTCAGTTACATACAGTCCGTAGCGTTACATACAGTAACGTTACATTTCACTGTGTACAAGCCGAACTCCCTCCCGCATACGTATTTACAACTAACGTTATATCACATGACAAGATAACAAACTATCGTTTGTTGCCGATCACACAATCTTATCCTTGGGTGTACGTAACTTGCTTCAGACTTGTTGAACGAAAGACTTGCCCCTTAGTTTAGAAAATACAAGTGTTGATATTTTTTTTGGTCCAACATGAAATCCCAAACATGTTCAGTAGTGACTCTCACTCAACAGTGGCAAGGTCATGAAAGGGACGTCGGGCAGTAACAGAGAACTCGGCGTCATAGACACAATAAGGAACAAGGACACTGTGTGTATGGTGTACCCTGGTCATTTCATATTTCTTCACCGGATTCTAAATCCTATCCATGAGAAGAAAATGTCGATTTCACGAGTAGAGTAATGGTTTTGGGGAGGGGAGGTGAACAGTAATTCGAATTTGTTACGGTAAGAAAACAGCTTCACACGGAGCGCTGACTCCAGTGTATCGGGAACAAAGCAGAAAGTTGGGACTATTTGTCGACTAATTTCACATAAATCTGAGCTCACATAAAATCAATATAAAATCAATATAACGTACCCTAATGCTGCTGAAGTCAACTACAGTGTATTTTGGAGAAGGGGCTGCACGAGCAACCTCCATGGAGGAGCTCTACAGAGCTGACCTCCATGGAGGTTGCTCGTTCAGCCCTCCAGCTCCACCGTGCGAGCTCTATGCGCTATGAATACAAACACTTGGTTCTCGTCACCTTCATGGAATTTTTAGTACGACATGGAGGAGGTTCTCTCGTAGAGGACAAACAACCGGACTGAACTAGCAGCTGTACGAAAAAACATGGTACACGGGCTGTGAATGTTTTTTGATTCACGTCACCCAAAACCAATTGATCTTAGCGCTCTATACAGTAACAGAGGGCTGTTTGAGTAGCGCTCTACGGGTTATGTCTGTAAACACTTGGTTCACGAAACCCAAAACAAATCGGTCTTAGGGCTCCATTCAGAGATACTGTAAACAACAAACACACGGAGCCGATAGCTGTTTGAGCAGCTCCACGGGCTATATGTCGGAATGTAAACACTTGGTTCACGTCACCATCAACAAATCGGTGTTTAGGGCTCTATACAGGGATACTGTAAACAACAAACACACTGAGCCGATAACTGATCGAGCAACTCCACGGGCTATATGAATGTAAACACTTGGTTCACGTCACCATCAACAAATCGGTGTTTAGGGCTCTATACAGGGATACTGTAAACAACAAACACACTGAGCCGATAACTGATCGAGCAACTCCACGGGCTATATGAATGTAAACACTTGGTTCACGTCACCATCAACAAATCGGTGTTTAGGGCTCCATATAGAGATACTGTAAACAACAAACACACGGAGCCGAAAGCTGTTTGAGCAGCTCCACGGGCTATATGAATATAAACACTTGGTTCACGTCACCATCAACAAATCGGTGTTTAGGGCTCCATACAGAGATACTGTAAACAACAAACACACGGAGCCGAAAGCTGTTTGAGCAGCTCCACGGGCTATATGAATGTAAACACTTGGTTCACGTCACCATCAACAAATCGGTGTTTAGGGCTCTATACAGGGATACTGTAAACAACAAACACACGGAGCCGATAACTGATCGAGCAACTCCACGGGCTATATGAATGTAAACACTTGGTTCACGTCACCATCAACAAATCGGTTTTTAGGGCTCTATACAGGGATATTGTAAACAACAAACACACGGAGCCGATAACTGATCGAGCAACTCCACGGGCTATATGAACGTAAACACTTGGTTCACGTCACCATCAACAAATCGGTGTTTAGGGCTCTTTACAGGGATATTGTAAACAACAAACACACAGAGCCGATAGCTGTTTGAGCAGCTCCACGGGCTATGAATGTAAACATTTGGTTCACGTCACCCAAAACAAATCGGTCAGAGGTATGTCCAAGCAGCGCTCCACGGGCTTTGAATGTAAAAATTTGATTCAAGTCACCCAAACAAATCGGTCTTAGGGCTCTATACGGTAAACGGAGGGCTGTTTGAGCTATATATGTAAACATCTGGTTCACGTGAATTACCCAAGAAAGTGAATATTTTTTTCTTCAAGCGGATTTTTGGTCACAGAATAGTGAGTTGGGAAAAGTACTAGTAGTCGGAATTTATCGGTTCGCTCCCTTCACGTGGTGACCCAACCTCTGCTGAGAGAATACTGATACTTGTTTGCCATTGTAAAGAATGCAGAAACTTCGCACCTTTATGCTAATTCTGTTTTGGTTTACTTCAGGCTCAGCCCTGTAACAAGTTTGTAGACATCTTTGGCAAATTATCCTCCTTTGCTGGCTAATTCCTTCCCCAGCTTATGTTACTTTTTTAATGCCACCGGAGAAATCTGCTTGGAGATTAACATTTTTGGTTCAATACGAAAAAAACAACACATATGGCTTCATAAAGATATATTTTTACCTGTTATGAGGAGATCTCTAAAGAAGGGGTGCCTGCTTTTATAAGAATACAAATGTATAACGGCTTTCGTAAAATGTACGAATTTATAGTTATTTTATACGATTCATTACCAAAAAACACACGGATTTGAATTCAAAATGAGCTTTGCGAAATGCACACTAAATTTGCGACTAGTAGAGCTCTTATGCATTCCGTAAAAACAAGGACGTTCTATAAGACATTGGTAAAAACAACCCATTAGTTGAATGAAGCGGTTTGTTGGCTCTCACCAGGAAACCCGAAGTTCGCACCTCCGTGCTAATCCGAAATCGCCCTTACCACACCAGGACACTGACGCCGGAAGCAGCTGGCTTATCGTCGTATAACTTTGCAAGCAGATGTTGGTCGAGTAAAATTTCCCCGCTGGTCCTACCGGCATATGAGATGTTCACAATGTTGAAGACTCTACTAACCTGTACATGCTAGATTGGAGAGTGGGTCATGTAGTCTGGTAGAGCAAAAATGATATAAGGTCCTTGGGAAGAGTACTATAATGTCAAAGTACAGTTTTCGCAAACTATCTTTGACTACTAGTATTGAATCAATATTAATCTCAAAGGTTTTAATATTGAACACAAGTTTGTAAGCTCTTTACAATTCAGGCAAAGGACACCTTTTGTGATCACTACACTCCTTCGTCTGAGTTTGGTGCTTATTAAGTCTATTAACCTTAGGCCTGATCTGATTGGCGATCAAAGAAACACACAAATCTGACTTAATTCATATGAGTTTTACGGAATCCATACGAACCTTTAGAGCTCGTATGAATTCCGCAAATATGTCCTGAATACACCCCTGTAACGACAGACATGGTACATCATGTATGCTTCACCTTCAAGAAATCATATTTCTCAAACAACCCCCTTCCCACCACACTCACAAACACGACTGTAACAATGATTTTTCTCTTTCATGGCAAATCAAAACAACCCTTTCATTGAATGAAGCAATCGGTGAAATGTTTTTCGCTCTCGCAAGGAAAGCTGGAAGTTCGCACCCCGTGCTAATCCGACGGACATCGGCTTTACCACGCCGAAAACAGCTTCCTGACTAGAGAGGCCTATAACTTTCCAAGCAGAGGTTGGTGCAGAAAAGTGTGATCCTTTACTCCAATGTCACTTTCTCCATTGGTCCTACCAGCACATGTGAAGGTCAAGATGTTCTCTACAAACCTGTACATGCTGGCTTGGTCATATAGTCCGTTAAAGTGATAAAGTCAAAGTACAAGCCTTAGGTTTTAATATCCAACACTAATGGTGGGTACAAGCAAGGAGGTGAGAAAACTTTCTTAGTACGAGGTTTGCAACATTGGTGGGTACTGTAGTTATAAACCATCATTACTACATACCAATTATCAAGTACCATTATATAATCTATATCATTATTCTATTGGAGAACTTTGCACGCTAATATGAGGTTTCTCCCATTCAAGCACGTATCCCGCTCCACTTAGATTGTACCCGCAGTCGCCTTCGGTGCACTGTCTTCGAACGGGACTGTATTTAATGGGGGGATCTTGGTTCGCGATTTTAAACACTACATAAGTTCTCTTAGACATTACATAAGTTCGAGCAAGGACGTTCGAGGAAGGGGGTTTGCCGAGGAAGGGTGTTCGCTTAGGAAGGGAGTTTGCCGAGGAAGGGAGTTTCGCCTTCCACAGCAAACTGGCACAAGACAACCTAGCCAACGTTGAAAATCGTAACCCCAATAATAACCAGACCTGTTCGAAGACTGCAACTGAGGATATACTAGTACCCGCAGGGGGTTTATACATATATCATTCCCTTCGTGAAACGAAGGGTTTGTTTTGAGTGCGGTTTTTGTGTGAGAGGGACGTTTGTCAACCTGATAACTGGGGAAGGTATGAATGGATTGTTTTGATATTTGGTATGTGGGTAGGGTTAGACATGACGAAGGAATGGTAGGAATTGCGTTACGGCAGGGCGCTCTAGCGGAGTATTATTGTACTGCAACAGAACTTCCGGTTTTGATATTTTTTTTTCGGGACTTGTTTGGGTGATGATTTTTAAGCGGTAGGTAGCTGTGTAAAGGAATAGTAAGACGTATAAGTTTTGGCCACCTAGGGGTTTTGCTGGGGCGGTGAAAGTCATTCTTGTGTTAGGTTTTGAGAAGGAATAATGCAAGCAGGGGTCGATGGATCGGAATGACTGTAGGTATGCAGATAGCTTACGTAGTGATGTATATAATTGTATAGTTATTATGCAAATTAGGAGGTAATTAGCAGGATGCAATAGGTATGTGTGTAAACCGTTGTAGGGTGCGTGTCTGTGGACAGAAAATCTCCTGAACGGCAAGACAGATTGAGCTGATATTTGGTATGTGGGTAGCTCTTGAGAAGGTGAAGAAACGTGCGTGGCGTTTTATCGTTTAGTGGCTTTTGACGGTTTTGCCGGGGATGTTTGTAGTTGGAAAATAGGTCCGGCAGTGAACCAGTGTGACTATATTTGGGTGTAATGGTGTAATGGTTCTATATTTAGGTGATTACGTCATGCCAGCGTGGGCTGGAGTTGTGCATGGACCTACCCAACCCCACAGGAAGTGACCCCCAAGGTCATAGTTGCGGCAGACGTTAGTATCGAAGACTACAAGAAAATGGTTTATAGGGATAGTACATTATACATGATGGGGTGTACATGTATCCCATAAGATTTGATAATCTGTAGACCAAGAATAAGGGCAATGATGATATTGTATACAGGGGCGTATATCATACGTTTTAAAAGGGTTTGTACATGTAACAGTTACTACCGGTACAATACATTGCTGGATAAAGTTACGTAAAGTTTATGTACGAAGTGGAGCAGGGTTAAGTGTTTTTCACAGTAACTTGTAGTCATTGATATGATTGTTTATAGGGACTGTACATTAGACATATGGGATACACAATGTAGTGGACTGCATTGTGAAATAAAGAATGTTACATCATCATTGTTGCAAGCAACAAGTCGGCAATAATGATATGTAACGCAGGAGTCGTATATTATACGTAAAGGGGGTTGTACAAAAGCTATTATTACTTTGTGGAAAGGTCCATGCAATGTATCAAGTCGTCAATATTTGTTTTATCTCGATAGCCCATTATACACATTGGAAGTATATAACGTACTAAATTGTGGAGCTAGGCAGCAATTTGCATATTAGATAATATGTTGCAAGTTCCTGCCCGGGGGCTAATTGCAGGTCAAACAACATGTATAACAAGGAAAATACAAAGGTGCTAGGAACTACATTCTATGACTATGCTGTGCTGTGCTACTGAAGTGTACATTATACTGATTTTGTTGGGTTTGATTTCTTCTTTTTAGGCAGTGGAAGACGAATTTACCCACTTCTTTTATAATGTGTGGGTTCTTTGATTTTAACAATACAATGGATTTCTCGTTATCAGCAATAGTTCGAAAGTAAGCGTGTATTTTGGATACACTCATAAATAGTTGGTTTCTTATATCATCATAAAAAGAACAATTGGAGATAAAATGACTCTCGTCTTCCACAGCATTTGAGGGACAATATTTACAAATCCTCTCAGACACAGGTAGCTTCATATATCTCCCCTTTTCTATTTCCAGGGGTGGGCACTAATTCCAATCTTACAGGTAGCGGAACGTTGCTCAAAGTCACAAAGTTCGAGATATTTCTCTATACAATATTCGGTTTTACATTTTCTGTAAAATCTGAGCTTGCCAGTATCGGCAGACAGATTATGGAAGAAAGTTTCAATATACATATCTGAAAACCTTGTCCTTAATAGATTGTATTATGTGTTGAGGATCATAGTTAGTGCTATCACCATATAATAAGTATGAGTAGCCACAGTGATCGAAGATTAACTCGCTGTAATAAAGTCCGTCGACGACTGTTTGTCAGAGATGTATGTTGTAATCGGAGAGTATCAACTTGTAGTGGGTGTGTATCGGTGTCTAGTTGTTTTAAGTGTGTCCATAATTTTACAGTTCACAGGGATATATCTAAATCTAATGGGAACCTTTCTAGTTCTGCTCTGGCTGCTTCATTACCTCCATGAAATGTCATGGAGGTTATATTTTACCCTGCGTTTGTGTGTCTGTCTGTGTGTTTGTGTGTGTGTGTGTAAACAAAATAACTCAAGAACGGTTGGATGGATTGGTTTCATACTTAGTGTGTTGGTAGTGTGTGATGAAAGCTGGAAATGATTAGATTTTGGGCCCCCTAGCGGCTCCCCTTGGTACTGCAGCGCAACTTCCGGTTTTGCTATCTCGGTGTTCTGAACATGCCATGGTCACGATTTTTTAGTATTAGATAGCTCTTGTGCTCAGGAAGAAATGACATAAGTTTGGGCCCCCTAGCGTTTAGTTTTGGGATAGCAGGGGCATTTTTGTCAAAAATTTCTGAAGAGGATAACTCAAGAAGGGAACAACGGATTTTCATGATTTTTGGTATGTAGGTACCTCAGACAATGTTGTACAAAATGAAATACTAATTATGCAAAATAGGAGCACATTGGCATAATTAATGAGAATATTCTATCATAGCAGTTTTTTCAATGGTATCTCTTGGTTCCAAGACATGCTATGGTCTTGACATTTAGGTGCTAGATAGCTTTTAGTGCCATAAACAAGTGGGGCAAGTTTCAGCCCCTAACATTTAATTGTGGAACTGCAGGGGTGTTTTTGTCAAGACATTCCAAAGAGGATAACTGCAGAAAGGAACGACGGATTGCCTGCATTTTAAGCATGCAGGTAGCTTAGGTAAAGATGTTCATAATGATATACATGTTATGCAAATGAGGACTTAATTTGCATAATTAATGAGGAAATTGTATAGTTCCATTGTTTTCCATAAGGCCATGTTGATTTGATTATATGGATGACATCCGCGCTCGCACCAATTTTCGGCCGTTTCCAAAAAAAAAGTTTTCGACCACACAATGAATTGTGCAAAGCAGCTGTAAAATGAGCTCAAATATTCTGTAGATTGAAAAAAAAGTATCAGAAAACAGATAATCATAGTCTAATGCCATAGAATGCCAAAATAAATCTAAAGTCAAAGAATAAGATGTGAAAGGACAGAAAAAAAATCTACTGTTGGTAGGGTGAGGTACCAGTACAGAAAATTCAGGTCCCGTTCAGGTCCAGAGGATCATTTCCAGGTCCGGACATGAACCTGGACCTGACTCTGTGGAAACTTGAGAACTGGCAATACTCAAAACAATGGTAATTGGTCAGTTTTGCTACAAAGGAGTCTGTTTGGTGGATTATTGGACTCCCACTGCATTTTAAAATCTCCATGTAATAAAGGCTAACTGTCTCCGTACCTTTGACTGTAGAAACTTGGTACAATTGACTATAAACTCTACTTGACTTCCTTTTGTTGTCTTCTTGGCCCCGGTAAGACCCCAAATGCCTGCCGACATAGTGTGTCCATTTTGTAATTGGCGAAACCTGTTCCTCTGATTTTTTTCCAGGTCGGTTTTTTTTCGGATTGGTCCAAGAAGAAAAAAAATGTCTTGCACCCGTATGATGTACTGGTCCGTACACCTAACTGTTGGTATACCATACTATGTGTGTTTAGTCCTATGCTAAACCTTCCTGGCCACTTTGATTTCATACTGGAGGCAACTTTTTTTTTTGGCCAAACTTTTTTTTTATTCGCTCGCTCGCATCAGTTATGGAGTTCCCAGAGGATGTCATCCATATAATCAAATCAACATGGCCTAACTGGACCTCAATACATGTAGCACATGTTAATTATGATAGGTGGAATATAAGCAGATACCAAATATGGTAATGAGGAACTTATTTGCATAATTTATGTAAAAATTGCAAAACCACTTTATCATTGATAATGGGAATTTTATAACTGTGACATGTGTACGTTAGTCAATGATGAACAACACCATGCATAAATTATGTTAATTTGTTAGTCAATTGCATGAAATTTACGAAAGCTCTAAAATTTCATGGAGGTATGAGGTCGCCGAACTCTAGTTACTACTGTTTCTGTGCACACCAAGTACATTCTTGCAGAAGCGGTTCTGGGAATTTTCAATAGGGGGTCTTTGCCCCAGATTTCACATCCATACAGAACTATTAGTTTAATACAAGTGTCGAATATTCTTAGTAGGCACTTTGGAGAGAGACAGCCGAACGGAGTAGCGATTTGAGACTGAACATAGCCTTTCGTGATCTTTAGAGATAAAAAAATCATGACGATCTGTCAACCCTTCCCGTGTTATTACCCTCCAAAGAGATGATGCAATTGCGCGAAAAACCTGCTGTAAATTTCGGGAATTCTTACCAATCGGACATACTAGTACACTACTCAGTTAGGCTAATATTTCTCTCTTTGTTAGTTACATGTATCTTATCTTTGAGTATCTAGATCTGCTATTATGAAATGAAGTAGGCTTATAAATTGTCCTCATTTTTTAT
>NC_049980.1:14544770-14546155 GCF_000003815.2 Branchiostoma floridae | reverse complement strand
ATTTGCATGCTAACATTTGATTATGTAAGACATCTCCAACGCTATCTCACTCACTCGCTCGCTCACAGTTCATGACAAAAACTATTTTCATTCCAAATACCATGACAATCTGCCAACCCAAATTATTTCACTCCAAAGGGATGATGCAACTACATAGGCGAGCAATTTTTTTCCTAGCCAACGTTGAAAATCGTAATCCCCTTCCCCCCACCCCAAAACCAGACCTGTTCGAAGACTGCAACTGAGGATATACTAGTACCCGCAGGGGGTTTATACATATATCATTATCTGTATTTTTTTATGTTACGACATAACCTTTGCTTTATCAATTTTTCTAGAGTAACTGATAACAAAGGCATAAAGCACTGTACATGTACAACTGATGAAAAATACATTAGATACCTACAGCACCCACTGATCTCTATCCATATAAACATTGCACACGGTAGGCCAAGTTTAGATTTACAGCTCAAATGGTTCTAAAGAAAAATGTTATGTTACTGCCAGTTACTGACCAACCTATCTTTGATGTTCATGATCCTCAGAATCAACACTTGTACATGTATGGAAAGGTTATTTGCAACAAATTACTTCATACAGAGGTTTCGAGAAGCTCGTTGTTCTGTCAAGCAGAGGTTGGTGGGAAAATCGCGACCTTTTCCTTTCATAATTTTTTTCGACCTTCAAAAAAATATGAATCAAATTAAGGAAATGGTCACGATTTTCCCCACGGACCTCTGTTTGGGGACTACGTCATAGGCCAGAAAGCCAGCTGCTTCTGGCGTCAGTGTTCTGGTGTGGCAAGGGCGCGCTTTGAGACGATTTCGGATTAGCACGGAGGTGCGAACTTTCAGCTTTCCTTGCGAGAGCCGACATATAAACAATGCACCGCTTGCTTCATTCAATAAGCGGGTTGTTTTTTGTGCTTTCAACCTTTGTATCAAACCAAGGATTTTTTAAGCTCCTTGATCAAACCATACAAAAAATTAATAATTATTACTAGTGTTTGTGTGCATTGCGCGCGCGCGCGTGTCGGGGGGGGGGGCGTTCTGTTGCCCACTTTGCAAAAACAACATGTGGTTGCATAAAAGAAATATTTAGACCTGTTGCAAACCTCGTTCCAAGGAAGTTTGACCTCATTGCCCGTATCCGACAAGGATGGGTGGATTTGTTTTGGGTGACGTGAACCAAGTGTTTACATTCATATAGCCCGTGGAGCTGCTCAGCTATCGGCTCCGTGTGTTTGTTGTTTACAGTATCTCTGTATGGAGCCCTAAACACCGATTTGTTGATGGTGACGTGAACCAAATGTTTACATTCATAGCCCGTGGAGCTGCTCAAACAGCTATCGGCTCTGTGTGTTTGTTTACACAAAGCCACGTACT
>NC_049980.1:14543880-14544670 GCF_000003815.2 Branchiostoma floridae | reverse complement strand
AGATTTGTTTTGGGTGACTTGACCCACATGTTACATTCCAAAGCCCGTAGAGGGCCGCCTGGACCAGACCTCAGACCGATTTGTTTTGGGTGACGTGAACCAAATGTTTACATTCAAAGCCCGTAGAGGGCTGCTTGGACAGACCTCTGACCGATATGTTTTGGGTGACGTGAATCAAATGATTACATTCAAAGCCCGTAGAGGGCTGCTTGGACAGACCTCTGACCGATTTGTTTTGGGTGACGTGAACCAAATGTTTACATTCAAAGCCCGTAGAGCGCTGCTTGGACAGACCTCTGACAGATATGTTTTGGGTGACGTGAACCAGATGTTTACATTCAAAGCCCGTGGAGCGCTGCTTGGACAGACCTCTGACCGATTTGTTTTGGGTGACGTGAACCAAATGTTTACATTCATAGCCCGTGGAGCTGCTCAAACAGCTATCGGCTCTGTGTGTTTGTTGTTTACAATATCCCTGTAAAGAGCCCTAAACACCGATTTGTTGTTGGTGACGTGAACCAAGTGTTTACATTCATATAGCCCGTGGAGCTGCTTGATCAGTTATCGGCTCAGTGTGTTTGTTGTTTACAGTATCTCTGTATGGAGCCCTAAACACCGATTTGTTAATGGTGACGTGAACCAAGTGTTTACATTCATATAGCCTGTGGAGCTGCTCAAATAGCTATCGGCTCCGTGTGTTTGTTGTTTACAATATCCCTGTAAAGAGCCCTAATCACCGATTTGTTGATGGTGACGTGAACCAAGTGTTACATTCATATAGCCCGTGAGC
>NC_049980.1:14526654-14543780 GCF_000003815.2 Branchiostoma floridae | reverse complement strand
TTACAAGTGCAAAACCATTTTGACTTCATCCTGAAGAAAATATGATATGATACACTGCACCTTAAAGACCCAAACATGGCTCATTTTGTACATTATGTTCAGATTGTAAGGAGTGGACAACTACATACTATCATGCATATCCAACAGGCTTCAACACATCTGGCTGCTGGTCCTGATGACTATATTTTCCTTGATTGTTACTGTCCATAATTCAATATAAAATGGTGTGTGTTAAACACAGTACTGTCCCTGAGAGAAGGCTTTGCAAGCAAGGAGGTGGTCTAGGCAACTTGATTGAAGATGTAATTGTTCTTTTCCCCAGAATGTTCTGATGGACTTGTCAGCAATAGGTTTCTGTGACACTCAGAATACTTGTGTTCTGTGTGGAGAAAAAAATCACAGTGAGACTGGTTCTGTGAGTAAAATTCTTCGGCTACTTTCTCTCCCTTTCTCTCTGGAATCATATTATGATAAAACAATGATATACTGTCTGAAGTTATCAACAACATCATATGCCAGGATATGTAATAAATACACAACTGTATGTTGCACTGGTAACATTATTTGCAAGTAAAATGCTTCTGTGACTTTGTTTCACTAATGACATATTGTCTGAAGAAAAGATATCAACAGCATATTTCTGGATAAATACATGAACACAACAAATACTCCAGTAAACACAGTTGAAGGCACAAGTCACCACAAATATTTTTCAGCCCTCTATTTCTTCACTCTCTATATAGAGGTAGAAGTTTTGAGCGGTTGATCAACTCACTGTCCATGTCTGCAATTTTCATTATCAAGTTAGGTATGAATGGTGCTTGTTTATAGTCAAATTCATCGTCCATCCTTGCCATAATGATACCAGTAAACTTGATAGTTGAAAGCAATTGTACAAAACAGTTACCTTTTTGGAGAAGTTAGCTTGTTCAAGTGCCTCTATTTTTACTCAGTATACAAGTATGAGAAATTTCCTAACAGCAAAGTTGACTGAGATAATCTTTATTTAGACAATTATTGCTGTACATTATATATGACATAGGTTTTTTTTTTATTTGTTATTGGAATTTGAACAAGTTATTGCAAGTTTTAACTTCTGTCATCATATGTCATATCTCCAGAGTGTACATGAATATTCATTTGTAAAGTGTCTTTGCACTTGCAGTAGTGGAACAATTATAGCTCCTTGTTGACATGTGTGTTCAAATAATTGAGTTTTCACTATGGGCATAGGTTTTCATTATAGGCATAAGTTTTCACTATGGGCATAATGTTTTCACTATGGGCATAATCATGTTTTCACTATGGGCATAATGTTTTCACTATGGGCATAAGTTTCTTTTTTTCCTAGCATTGATCGGTATTTTGCTAGTGTTTGTATTTTCTATGTATTGATTTCCATGTCTCATACACTACAATTCTCGCATGCATGTATGTTACTTCCATGGACAAAAAATGTACTATCATCTTTATAACGTTACCTCTGGGTCTGAGGAGATCAAATGCGGGTAAGAAGTGTTGCACGATAGCTACGTGTCATACATATAAAGTTAGATCATAGCCCGTTCAGTTCGACTGTAGTCTTGAAGTTAACAGTTTAGGGACACTAAACAGCAACTACAATTCACTCTGATGTAAATACAGCCACCATCCACGCTTTTATAGCAATTTAGCTTAGAATTACCTCAATCATCGATGATACACGCAATCCGAAAGTCAGCAACGTTGATAATCGCTAC
Source organism: Branchiostoma floridae (assembly GCF_000003815.2). Lineage (NCBI taxonomy): Eukaryota > Metazoa > Chordata > Leptocardii > Amphioxiformes > Branchiostomatidae > Branchiostoma > Branchiostoma floridae. The sequence continues at coordinate 14,542,041 of NC_049980.1, read as the reverse complement.
CCAGTTCACAGACACAACTATTTGGCAGAAAAATCCGAGTACGTTGTGAAGTCGCCTAACTTTGAGTGAAATCGGTTGATTGTTACTATGATGTGTTCTTTCGACCTAATGCAAAGCCTGAGAATTGAAGTGCCGTGGACTTCTCTACCAGCATGCATAGGTTGCCCTACGAAATTGCCGTCAGCTGTTGCAAGGACGTGCACTGTGACCCTTGCACCTTCACCCCATGTGATCTATCATATCCACACACTGCAGTCATAGCGTTTTAGTTAGCTAGACCTATTTTTTTTTAATTAAAAGCTAAGCAGTTACTTTACCTATATTAACTAATATTCACAACTTATGCTATACTGTCAAACCTAGGGTACCTTTGATTACAAACACGGCTTACTAAACAAACAAAGAAACTTACCGATGCGCTGACTTTCGCCTTTCCGGGTCTCCGTGGTCTGCCGCTGGGCATTTGTCAGGTTGCTCCTAACAGTGAAATAGTCTTTGGAGAAAGTGCCCGTCTGATATTTTTCAGATTTCATCCTTGTATGTCATACTCAATGTATATCGTGTATAGTTATCTACTCCATATAGTCTACTATGATACCAGGTGCATGTATGACATGGAGAAATTAGTCCTTTATTTAGCACTGATCATAATGATTTCACCATAAGATAGTCGCTCAAAGTGTATGGTGGGTGACATATATCAATCAAAGAGCTCGGCAGCTGGACATTACGGGAAGAAGGGAAGAATAACGGACTTGCGGGAGCGCATTTGCCGTGCGTCCGTCTCTCACGGCGTCCCGAGCACAACTGAGCGGACCCGGAAGCGGCGCGCTCTTTTACGCTGTACTATGTTCTATAGAATATATAGTCCAGCTTTCCGTTTAAGGATTGTTAACTTTTTTTAATCAAGCATTTGCTAACTTTTGTCATGTTCATGTAGGGTTAAAGATTGTTAACATTGTGTAGACGAGTGTGTAGGATGTGTATAATAAATACATTAACATTTACAAGATTTGTGTTAAACCGTTCATATTTTGCCATGCTTTCTCCTTTTTACTCTTGCTTCAACCGCAGGAACGAGTTTCTTGACCGTATCTTCCAGAAAGAAAAGGTTAACTTTGCCCTCAAGAATAGATTTCTTGACCCCAGAAGCAATTTCTTTCGGTAAGATGACGAATCTTATCAAAAGAAAATGATTCTGAGTTGAAGAAACCTGTTCTTGAGGGCATAGTTTACTTTTTCTTTCTGGAAGAAACTGTCAAGAAACTCGATCTAGGTTTTCTAGCTTAAAGAATGGTCCAAGAAAGTGGTTTTGTGTTCAAGGAATCTATTCTTGTACACAGATTAGATTTTTTGTTGCAAGAATACTTTAAGAAACTTTATCTAGACTTTCTTGCAACAAGAACCTTTTTAAGCTAAGCCTTTCTACAAGATAAATAATCTGGGCACAAGAAATCTGATCTTTTGGACAGAAGAGTTTTCCAAATACAGGAACATTCAAGAAACTTGTTCTACAATCCTGGGTTACAGAACCTTTATCTTAGTACAAGAAACAATTTCCATATTTTCTGCTTACAAGAAACTTCATCTCAACACAAGATGACTAATCTCAGTTAAAGAAATATAATCTTGTGGACAGAAGGATTTCTGAAACAGGAACATTATGAGTTCTGGGTTTAAGAAATCTTTTCTTGGTTGCACTGGAACTTTTCAAGAAATCAGTTCTAGGATTTCCTACTGTAAGAAATTTAATACTTGGCTTGAAAAATTAATTCTAGATACAAGAAATATGATCTTAAAGACAAATAATTTCCCGCTACATATTTAGAATAGGTAAGAAATGTAGTCTTGAGAAAAGAAAGTTTTGCTGCAATAAGAACCAAAATCTTTGTACAAGAAATCCATCCAAACTGTAAGGAATACAGTCCTGGACAAAGAAATATATTCCTGCTGCAAGAGATTTATTCCTAGTACAAATATAAGCCAAACATTCTAGGTTTAAGAATATGCACCTAGATTTCATATGTTAGAAATAGATTCTTACCACCAGAAAAGTGTTCTAGACATGTTGATCTATCAGCTCTAAGAATAAAATTCTTCGCACAAGAAAACTAGAGTTCAGGGACCTCATACCTCCATGAAATATTTATTGCTTTTTTGTGGATGGTATGTATGTTTATAGTCGGTTGTATTTGAGAGTAATGGTTATATAATATAAATGTTATGGGAAAGTAGTGGCGTATTTATTTAATGACACAGAGGATGTCCATCTGATTAGTAATTATCAAAATGTGACACTTAATTGTGTAATGTGCGTTTAAGAGGTCGACGGCATATGGTAGCGTGGTGTTCCTTAAGCTTGATGTTTGGCATTTAAAATGTCTAAGGTTGTCAGCATTATTGAGGTTCGACTATGTGCCTCAGAGCTGTGTGGTGGGAGGAAGTTGGGAAACTCAGAAAGAAGAAGGGCTGTGGCCAACTTTAGTCAGATGGTGATTTGATTTTCCACCAATATGTCATAACATCAGCTGTTTACACGGTACAAAAACGAGATGCACACTTTCCTCTGACAGCCCTACACCAACTGTAAGATGAATACTTGGCGCCAACCCCGTCTGCTAAAAAACAAGTACCATTGGCTACGAAAGAGACAATAACAACTGTCCCTTATCGTAACAAAATCAGAACATCTGTATCGCCCATAAAACTTCTGACACCCAACGCAGATGAGAGGACCTAATGGCATTTTAATCACCATGTCACTCAAATCAGCAGTACAGTATGTGAGACATCCATACCTGTTAAGCATTATCGTTAAATGTACCTCAACTTCTTACAATTATACTTACGATTCACATCTCCATGATATCCTAAGCAGACATAAATAAAACTAATTATCATATTAAAAAAACTCGGGGTTCCCCAAACAGCTGTTACCTCACCATCTGCTTGGAGCTAAGCCCATTAACAAACACATAAAGCACGATGTCTGTACCAATATATCTCAAATATAGGGGTGATTTCTGATATTATTACATCGATTATAACAACAGATACGGCTCCCAAAATCTCATCGATTCGAGCTTTCATCACACCCCACCAACACAACAAGTACGAAACCAATCCATCCAGCCGTTCTTGAGTAATCATCTACACAGACAGAGACACATAACAGAAAATATAACCTCCATTCCATGACATTTCATGGAGGTAATTAGGGGTTTCTTGAATTTTCTCAAAACAGGGATTCTTGGATACAGAATATTATGCTTGCTGGAAGATAAGTTTTCTCAGTACAAAAAAAAACAAGCAAAACAAGAAAAATGATTTTTTGCAGTGTAGTAAGCGGATGTCTTTACCACAAAGTTTGATACTAGGAGATTCTTCGTTGTCTAATCGAGAAACACCTTTCCATTGTTTGGGAATTGAATTGATTAAAGCATGATACTGTAGTAATACATGTGCATCATTACCAACAATAGCTTTTACATCATCAAAAGATATAAAGTTACCCTGATCATCCACAATATCATTTACATAAAGAATATGTCGTCTAATCCATTTCTTAAAATAAAGCATGTTGCCCTTGTAACTTATACAAGCATTGTTCCATAACAATTGCCAATTTACTTGATTTACCTCAATATCATTGACATTCTGTACAGGTTTCATTTCATACCAAGTAAGTTATGAGTTTACGGTAATAGAGAGGTAAGGGCAACAGTGAATCTTTAGATGACACATGGACTGCCGAGCAGTTATGTCTCAATATACAAAGATCAGGTCCTAACTTCTTAAAATAATACAGTTGTATCTTCTTCCATGTAGGAGTAGGAGTTTCACTACCGGATAACAATTTTTTTATCGATCGTAATAAACAACATTTGTGCATTATTCTTATATCTATCATTTTCAATCCTCCCTTTGAATAGTCTTGAACCATCACATTACGCTTTACTCTATCTCTTTTCCAGATAAATCTGTAAAACATCAAATTAACATCCTTTAAGAAGCTATCCGGTGGTATAAGTGCACCAAAACTGTAAGACAGTTGTGAAGCTACAAGGTTTTTGAGCACTGTTATTTTTCCTATAAGACTAAGGTTGCGTGAAGCCCAAGATAATAAAATGTTTTTCATCTCACAGTATTTTTTGCTCCAATTTACTTCTACTTCAGAGGCACAACATGCAGATGAGAAAACAATCCCTAAACATTTTGCTGTGGTGCACCATTTTAGCCCACTAGCTTGTTCAGAGCAGTGTCTCCAAGGGCCTAGCCACATGGCTACTGTTTTTCCTTTATTCAAAACTAGACCAGAAAAAACGGAAAAATGTCTAATAATATCTAAACTTCTATCAATAGAAATTTTGTCACCAAGTATCAGTTCAGTATCATCTGCATATTGAAAAATTCGAGATTCAACATCGGAGTCGCCAAGCCCAGATAATGTAATACCTTTGATTTCGGAAGACTGGCGGACTTAAAGAGCAAAAAGCTCTGTGGCTAGAATAAACAGAAGAGAAGACAAGGGACATCCTTGACGTACACCTCTTCCCAGGTCAAACCATTCAGAGATATGACCACAATGATTGATACAACTACGGGCATTATTAGTGTATACCTTTACCCACTGAACAAAATCTGAACCGAACTTTTCAAGAACTTTTATAATGAGGTCTTTGGAAATAGTATCAAAGGCTTTGCTGTAATCTAAGAAGAGAATGGCACCTGGAACATTAGAATCTCTAGTAAAGCAAATTATGTCATCTATGGCTCGCATGTTAATCAAAATACTACGTCCCTTGATATATCCAACTTGGTCTGGTCCAACAATGTGAGAAATAACAGTTCTGTAATCTATTTGCTAATATCTTTGCACCTATTTTGTAGTCCGTATTTGTGATTGAGATAGGTCGCCAGTTACACTGCCCGAAAACAAGAATTTCTGGCAATTTTTGGTTTCTTATACTACCGTGGAACTTGACATGTCCGGGTCGTATGAACGAATTTCTAGCCACGGTGTGTCCGGTGCCGAATATCCCCAATCATTGCCGGACATGGCCATGTCCGGTAGTTCGCGGTACCCTCACACTGCGTGTCTTGAGAAGTGGTTCAGTGAATGGGTAGTGTGTATTCAAGTGATAATTGCTCTCAATGTTTTTTTAAAAGAGAATGGTACTGAAAACAGTATAAAAGTATCCATAGAATAAAGAAACGAAAAACTTCTTTCTCTGTATCTTATTTTTTGCATTAACAAACCTTATGATCCTGATAATTTAACATTTTAACGTGTGTATATTCAACTTACGGTACGGTAGAGTGACTTTAGAAATTTCAAAGTTTGCTCATGCTGCATGGATTATAAGATATTACAGTGCAACAAAATATTTGACAGTTGAACATGTCTATTTCGTAACATTCTGTTCCGTTTGCTTGTTTACTGATCGTGCCGGGAAAAGGCGCGTTACTGTTTGTCCTGGTTCTGAACACGCACGTTCCACTTCTGTAAATAATGTCCGATACGGAAGTAGCATCCTACAGTTAATTTGCAAGTTTGTTCAACTTTTGGGATTGAGATACCCATGGATGAAAATCTACACGCTACAGTATTTTGGAAAGAAACAGACGTTAATAAACTGCTATTTCCCCTGAACGCAACAGCCCCCCCCCCCCCAATACACATGCAATGTTTTGTTCTGAATACATGGCGTCGGTACGCGATCGCGACACGCCTGACTTACTTGCTACAAAAATCCCGCCACCCCCCAAAAAAGAAAAATGCATACACATATTGAAACCAAATGTACAGATTGATGTTATGGTACCGTTCTGATTGTTTACCTATCCGGCCAGACACAGGGTGTAGTTAAATGATTATTCTATTTGTTTGAAGGATTTGTGCAAACACAAACAATTTCTATCAAAGCCTATGGATCTTAGTAAAACATAAGAACTTCTGTGATAGGTGTATTTCTGATATATAACGATACACGACAAGCTCATGTTAGTGGACTAGAAAATAAGACATACAAATAGTATGTAATAAAGATTTTCAAGATACATAAAGGAGGTTAAAAGGAGCCTAAGGATGGGTCCCCTTGGTTTATATAAACAAAAAACACACACGCGTGACGCATAGGGTAGATAATTGAATGTGTTCTTTGTTAGGATATGCAGGAAAGTAATACATGTATGTTAATAGAAGCATTGTACGACAAACAAATGTCATTTTTTGTGGCAGGGAAGTTGATAACTATGCACGTCGGGGCCCTTGATTCGTAACGTTTTTATGCTTTGTGATAATGCTAGTTGAACCAAGGAGGTTTATATAGTTCACTATTGTTGTAGGATAGAGTAAACGTTACGTTTATTATCAAAGTGATGTCTGAAACCGTAAACAATTGCAGCTGCACTTTGCCACCTAACCTTGTTTGGCTAACTGTATTGTTTGACTGTCTGCGAATTGCAACCATGTGACAATAAGCTGAATTCTGAGCTTACTTTGTCCGTCTATATGCAAATACGCATAAATCGCAGCCAATTGTATTCCACATAGCAGTTGGGTAGACCAATGAGCAAACGTGTTACGATTTTCAAATCTTTCAATCCCATCTTTCAGTTGGCATTCAGAGATGACCTTGTTTCCGTAAAGTAGTGCTTTCACCCAGCTCCTATCCCGATAGCAAAATGTTTGTATGCACGCCAGACGGCCCCACGGCCAGTGAACAACGAGAGCTTGGAAATACTCTACGTTAAGATCGGACACCATCTTGCTGTGGAATTGTATCCAACTACCAACGCCATGGGACCTAGTTCTGTTTAGAAGGGTGACAACCGGTGCACCGAAGAGCCCAGCTGTTGTTTTGTGTGGTTTGAGTTTCAGCAAGAAAGGTCTTTGTCACTACGTCGAACGCAAGAAGGGCTAGCTGCTGCCGTTTCACGATGGATTGAATACTACTGTTATGTGAAACTTTACAAGCCCGTGTTCCTGACTAGCATCGGTTTGTGTAGAAGACCGCCTGGACAACAGAATTTGTGAGAGCAGGAATGCAGAAATCAAGAGATCTACAGGAGTTTATGTAATCAAATTGGAAGCGGCTATACAGTTAGTTGGGAGACTGCTTATGAAAATAGTGAAGACCCGGATGCTAGTGACCTATGGCAGCAGACCGACATATATTTGAAAGCGAAAAGAGCGACGAAGCCCACCAGGAGCAGTCCAAAATAGTTAAAAATAAAACAAAAAAAAAGTTAACTCACATTTTGAAAGAATAAAGGAAACTTATACAAAGCTACATGGGAAGGGGGGTAATCCTAGGTCGGCAGGTGTGGTAAAACAACACTCTTTTTAATGACAAAGGGTGTAATGAACGCGCTCTAGTCGAGGTAGATAATTAGGTGATAATTGCCCGGTAATTTATGCAAGGAGCATCCGTGCGGTTCGGCACAAGTCTCGGGTGTCCGGGCATATAGAGAAGTCTTACGGCTAAATGCGCGGTCAAGAACGGGTCATAGACACGTACCGGACACGAAATGGTTCGTTTCCGTGCATCCTCGGGTGTGCCAATTGCCCGGACAGGCAGTGTGCCCGGTTCGATACGTACCGTGAATGTCCGAACATTTCGGGTTTCTGGGTGCATGCCCAGGAGTTTCCACCACGTAAACTCGGCTTTTCAAGCAGTGTTAGACAGCTGGTCTCTACTTAAATCTTGGTGTTCACCCCCTTTAAAGAGTAAGGATATAACCCCTTTACTTTGAGTGGAAGAAAGCTGGTTCTTCGTGTAGCCCTCATTTAGTGAGTTCAAAACCATAGATCCTATTCTGCTCCAAAAGACTTTATAAAAGTCAGTAGTAAGGCCATCTAGGCCGGGACTGCAATTTGTCATGTTACGTAGAGCAGATGTACATTCCGTCATAGTAAACAACCCTTCACAAGATTTACTTTGCATGTCAGACAACGTCGGAAAATTTACGTCTGTAATAAAGTCATCAAAGCTTTCTATGTCGAAATCGTCGTTTTTACTGTATAGTTTTCTATAGTAATCAACTTGTTGTTCCAATAATTTATTTTGATCTGTTATTATGTCACCGTCAGGTGTTCTGAGGCTTGTAATAACATTGTGTATGGCACGTGACTTCTCAAGTCGAAGAAAGTAGGCTGTGTTTTTTTCTCCTTCCTCAATCCATTTAACTTTTGAGCGGATTTGTGCACCATGCGCCTCGTGAAGGGCTAATGCTTCAAACTCAGCCTTTGTGTTGTGCACCTGTTGCTGTAAAGTTAAATTCTTTGGATCGGAAGCTAATTGCTTTTCCAGCCGTTCTAATTTTTCCTCAATTATGTTGTGTTTGGATCGTTTTTCAAGAGCCTTTTGTTTCCCGTAACTGATTGAGAAAGTTTTTATCTTACTCTTACAGATGTCCCATATTAACTGTTTATCTTCGATCACAGAGTCACTAAGGCCTTCTTGGATGTTTCCTATGATTTCATTAACACGATCAACAAACACCTTATCTTTTAGAAATGAATTATTGAATTTCCAATATGAAGGTCCTTTGTCAAACTGTGTTACAGACATATCCAATACAACAGCTCTATGATCACTGCAGGGGAAAGAGATTTCACATGCAGTAGTTTTATCAAACAAAAAATCATTTATCAGGAGATAATCTAGTCTCCTGGCTGTAAAAGGGTTTCTCTTAGACCATGTGTAATCCTTGTCTTCACTATGGAAGACTCTCCAGATATCAAGTAGTTCAAAGTTGTCTGTCAAATTATTAAAACATTTAACCTCTGCTTTATCATGCTCTTTCCCTGCTACATTGTCGAGATCACGGTTGAGTACTGTATTGAAATCACCAGCTAACATAAAATATTCACCTTCACAACAATGTTCTTGCAGTTGAGTTAGAACCTGTGTGTAGAACAGTTTCTTACTCACTACATTGTTAGGAGCATATACATTGAAACAAACAAATTTCTCACCATGGTGTATAAATTTCACACCGATTGAACGATCAGAAAGATTTATAAATTCAACATTATTACAGTCAAAATTCTCAGCTATTAATATAATTTGTCCTTTACTGTGTGAGGTGCAAGGATGAGCGTAAAGTTTTCCACCCCACTCTTTTGTCCATGCATCTTTGACATCATTGGTTATATAAGTTTCCTGCAAGCAAACAATATCAATTTGTTTTGTTTTCAAATATTGAAAAACAGTTCGACGGACGGATCTTTTCCGTAGTCCTCTGACATTGATGCTAAGAAAACGTACCATGACAACAAATGTCAATCAGAATTACTAACCAATGTCTTTCTGTCTCTTTTGCTCATCTTTGTGACGTAGCTTGCCGGGCTTGTTGGTTTCTGGTGGGGTGAGAACGTCTTTTCTTTTTGCAGTCGACGTAGTCCGGCGAGATGATCGGAGCCCAGGTCGGTTCTGCTGTGTCCCTCCAGAGTGATCTACCCGCTGTGTCCTAGGTGTACTGGAAGCACCGGAAGTGACGTCCTCTCTGCTCACGGACTCGCGACCTTGGTCGTCGGTACACTCACTTTCTACTTCAGATGTACTTTCAACAGTTTCGCTCACTAGATCAGAGCAAGGATCGAGATCCTTTTCACTCTGATTGTCGTCGGCTTGTGTGGTTGCTTTTCTGCGGGCAGCTTTAAGGTGAACTTCAACTTCTTGTTCGATGTTTCTGTTGGTTTCGGTCGGAGCGTCGCTTTTCTCTGCTCGACACCACTGTACTTGCGGATGTGGCCCTTTTTGCCACAATTGTGACAGGTTACGCGATGTGGGCAATCAGAGAAAGCGTGGTCTTCGGCTTTGCAAGACTTGCAATTCACTCTCTGACCGTCATGAAAAATTGTCACCTCAACATCCATCAGGCTAGTTTCATCGATGGGATCTGGAATGCTGTATGTTGTGTAGCACGGAAAGCTTTCCCGGATCTTAGAAACATAGCAGAACCTGTGGCCGGAGTAGAGATGCTGAAATGGGGATTCAGAGTTTCTGTTCCTTTTCTGATGTCGCATAACAGTGGTAGATCTGTCGGCTTTACTATCTACCCACTGGGCAACTTCATGATCGGGAATGTGGTGGGGGATACCGTGAATGGAAATTCTTATCTGTTTATCTTTGATCCCAGCTCTCTGAAAATCCAGGATGGCATACGATTTGTTGTTGACAACAATGCGGCCGATGCTAATTGCTTTTGCCTTGGCGTCTTCACATGCAAAATTGATCAGCCAGGTGCGCTGCTTCGCCAGGAACTGGGCTCCTAATATATCCTCGGGATTCACTGATCCATCACCAAGTTCACTTATAACAGAGTCATACAGGGCTTCAACGATGTCAAATTCAGATAGCTTAGGCATACCTTTGGCTTCTATGCTCAACCATAAGCTGGTATCCTGTAGTTTGTCAACGTCGTCACTCGCGTCTGCTGCCGCCATTGTAGTATCCGCTGTAAACTCCGTAGGTGAAGCCGGGAAAAGGGGGCTTAAAGTCTCTTTCAAACGAAAGAGAAGTCACAAGAAAGACGTCTGACGTTCTTCAATTACTTAGACACAAAAGTAACACTGGAAAGGGCGACTTAATCGCCTTGAGAACTCCAGAAAACGGAAAATCTGGAGAGCTCGAAAAACCCGCACGTTGCCAGGTGACCTCACCTGACATCACCTTTGCCACTTCTTCTGTGTAAATTATTTTGTCTCTCTGGTCCTGCTAAAAACATAATTATTATCGTAATTGGAACACACCGCGGAATTGCACGGAGAACGGGCGCGTGGTTGGAAGGGGGTGCACTATACCGGCCGAACGAAACACGGCACAATTAACTGCCGCTATGTACCTTTATACATCCTCTGTTGTTCCTTTCTTTCCTGTTAGTAGTTGCACAAAACAAAAATCTGCATGAGCATACAAAAAGTCATGAGAAAATGACAAGACAAGACTGACAAGAATTTTCATTTAATTTTGGTCCGTCACAACCGCTATGACGTAAAACTTTACTGCTGGCCGTAGCATTAAAAATGGCGGGAAAATGGGGGCGTACGTTCAATTTGACCCATTTAGCCGTAGATCCGGGCGATAATGCAACGGTTCCTCACACTTTTACACGAGTTGTAGGTCACCAAAAGAAATTCAAGATTGCTGTTGAATCATGCTCGTCTTGTGCCGTGAGCACATGTGATTATTATCTACAAATCTGGCGATGAACGTGACAGTGTGTTTGTCCCACGACGAGCTCGCCTGCCCCGAAAATGACCTGAAAACTTTTGGCCTTGTTGTCTTCGAATGCATTGTTATCGATGCTTTGTAAATGATGTATTGGACACCTAGATGTCTGAAGTGTGCATACCTCAGAAATAACTATTGTTGCATGTGTAGATCTCTTTAAGTTCCACTATTTTTAATCGACCGGTACAAGGCTTATGATCGGTATTATGCCAATGCATGTTACATTTTGGCAACAATCAAAGGGACCTAGTTACATGTACATAGTAAGGAAATGTTACTGTCTTCTGATATGTTTCCTGTGCAAATACTTAGTTGTAACTAATGGTTTTTAGAAAGACTTCCACCCTAGACATCCACCCTAAAAAATGGTGATTTCTTTCCACTTGGCCTACCTGCTCCCTGTACCATGCCACACTCTGACACTGGTTGGTGACATCAAAGCAGAAGCATGGCTGGCAGCCGTATGGGTTGTTCTCTTGCAGGCTGTAGTAGCCAGCTTTGCAGCGATCACAGAACTGACCCACAACATTGTCCTGCGGACAGTGGGGTAATGAAAGCCAGTTTTGATGTTTGAGACCTTCAAGAGCACTTGTCGTACCTTTAATATCATGCTGACTTGATGATGGATTTTTCATCTAATGTCACCCTGGCGCTCTTCAAATACTTGACAACATACTTATTTCTATGTCAAAAACATGTTATTTAATACTATGTTATGGTTAATGCAGAGAAACAGCACACAGATAAGAAATGAAAATATCTTTGCCAAGGCTATTCTCCAAATTAATCAAGTACTTAAGTTGTGTGTTTGCACAACAGAGAAAACTGTGTAAAGGAAGTTGTCTTGGCAATGGGGGCTGACCTTGCAGATGCATGGGCCAACACAGACGTCTTCATTCACACTGCCAGCGACACTACAGCCACATGGTTCACAGTTGGGATAACCCTTGTAACCTCGGGCACAGCGGTCGCACCTTGGTCTGCCAAAGCCAGGCCTGCAGTAACACTGGCCTGGCTCCTAAAGTACAAAAAAACATGCCATCAGAACAACATTGGCTGTACTCATTTTCTTCTACTTTGGTCAAATCATCATTACATTGTATGTACAGTGGAAACCAGCTATTTGCAATACGCTTTATCGCAAAAATCGGTTAGTTGCAAAGAATTCTGAAATCCAAAACCATTTCCCATTGGCGCCATTGTATACAGCACAAATCGGCTAATCGGGAAAAAAAATCAAGTTACAACGCATAATAACCCCGAAATATGCCAAACAAATCACCAGAATCAGCAGGAATGAACCAAAATTTTCCCGTATAAAGACATCAGATCGCCAAAAGTATGGAAACTGTCTGTTTTGAGTCCCAAAAGGGCGCGATGTCTATTCAATTTACGTCGCTAGCGCGCGGCCTGGCGGATACCGCAGGGAATCATGGGATACTACACATGACGCTGCGTCCGCCATCTTTGTTTTCGTGATGGAAATGTTTTGAAAATGACGCTGTCGGCTGTTGCAAAATTTCAGTGTAATCTGTGGACATCGTAACTGGAAAATTTGTAGATATGAAGATTAACAGTTTATTTATGCGCTAGTCATGAGTATCTTTGCGTAGTACATAAAGTTTGTCTGAAAACCAAGAGCGTTTTCGTCCTACAACGTAGCGATGTTTTTCGTCTGTGTATCACATGTCGACAAATCTTACGTAGTAAGCGCTTACGCACGCGTGCACTGTACCTTTGATCAGTTCTCTTGTCAAAACACTTGTTCATTTGGCAAATTTAGAATACGTTTGCATATGTACCTCGTTTTTTTTCGGTAGCTTAACGTGTTTTAGCAGTGTCAATTTCTTTGTTTTCTTCAAGCCGATACTAACGTTATAGACGAGATTCGTTCTTCGACACTAAAATGTCATAACAATATCACCGATAAAAGATAAATTTGCCACCGAAAGTGGCTAATAATTATATATTTATAGAGTTTAATTAAATTATGGACATGATTATTTGTGGTAGAAATGATCGTGTTTGTATTCTTTGTGTCAATGCGTGCGATGCGTTTACCGATGCCCCCCTCCTCCATCCCCACTCGGGTCATTTCGAGCAATCTTTTAATCAGGAACGCCGGTTAGTCGGGAAAATTCAGCTGTCAAATGGCCTTCCCTAATAAGCGGCTTCCACTGTACATGTACAATCACAATCGTTATGATTACTTTCAAACGCACCTTAAAGACCATTTTTTGTTCCACGTCAACCGGTAACTACTAAAATTAATATTCTTTATGATAGAACTTTGTTGGGCATGATTAGTATTTTTTTATTTTATAGGAAGAGGGCTTTGTACAAGTCATTCTAGCTTCTTGTCTCCTACAGTACTTCATTTTTTACATATTTCATTACTTCATTATATTCGCCAGCGAATATTATGAGATATGAGATTGCTTACTTGGGTCTGTATGTAGGTCAACAGCATATAAGTCGAGAAATTGTGGATGGAACTTTTTGATTTTTTGTAGGTGTGTAGCGGTTGTCGAAAGGCATGCCTAGTTTGAAAATGGTTTACCTGGCGTTTTCCTACGGTACAGCAGCGAGCTTTGTATTTTTTCGAGGTTTGTTTCGAGAAGCATAACTCAAAATGCAGCTGGGCGATTTCTACGATATTTGGCAGGTGTGTAGCGGTTGTGTAAAGGATTGTCATGTGCGAGAATGGTTTAGCTAGCTTTTACCTATGGTGCTGTATCGGGATTTGTATGTAATTGCGTTTGTCTGTTAACACGATAACTCGAGATGTTCTACATGGATGCTAATGATATTTTGTTGATAGGTAGGGGACACAGAAAGGAAGGTCAAGTTCGATAATGGGCCTCCTGGCGACTTGTTTTGGTACTGCAAGTGAGCGTCAAAGCTTGCGCCTAAATTTTCCAGAAGTGCCATGTTCATGATTTTTAAGTGGTGGATAGCTGTTGGGACTAGGAGTGAATGGTGTAATTTTGGGCCCCCTAGCAGCTTGTTTGGAACTGCAGTGGGTCTTATAGTTCGTAACTTTTAAGAAGGATAACTTCAGAGGGGATTGATGGATATTCTTTGCTCTTGGTAGGTAGGTACTTAGGGTGATTATCAACATAATGAGATGCTAATTATGTAAACCGCGATCTACTTAATATAATTACTTTAACTTATACTGGAGAAGAATATCCCTTACAAAAGTGTCACCCTAGCCTGATCTCCTTCCCCTAAAAGGGCCAGTCACAGCAAATTAACCCCCTGCCCTCAGCCTCCTGGCCTCAGCAGGGAGATGACCCCTCAACTCAAAGACAAATCAAAGGTGGAGCAGAACTAATCGCCATGGCAGACCGTGGCAGGGATGTCAGTTCCCAGTAATTGGAGATGCCTTGAATTTACAAGTTTGGATCTTTGGTAACCTAAATGCTGTTCATAGAATTTAGTTTTGAATAGCTAATGGTGAGCATGACATAACTTTGAGACAATCAAATGTAAGGAACTTATTCCTATGTACTAAATAGAGGATTGCTTCTGTTACCAATCTAATCAGAGATGTGATTAACAGATTAGCCTGATGATGCACATGTCATTGACCTGTTAATTGTTTGCAGTGGAGAGAAGCATGAACAAGTGTCTTTAGGCTCCGAGGTTTATATTCAAACCAAGTAAGCTCATTAGAAGTCTTTCTGCTTGGAGCAAAATATATTTCTGGTGACATTATAATATGAGCCAGTGGTCAAGTGGCATTTTCAGTCAAGGCTGGGAAGATTAGCAGTGTTAATAGGCAATCAAACAGTCCTTCATTCTGATCATTATTATCCATGCTATGATATTGGTAGCACATTTGTTGTAAGTAGCTTAAAGAGCATGACGCTAGTACTTTTTTTAGAGTCCAAATACCCAGGTCTAACAGTCAGTCAGTCAATTAGTCGACACCGGACATCAACTCGGGAAGCTTGCTGGACCCTTATAACAGTGATCCATTCATTATACTCCAAAAAGGCTCTGAGTATCTAGAGATTATTTTGTTTGCGCATAGAGAAATGTCTCGGTACCAGAGTGATGCATGCTAGTTCTAAGAGCTTGGCCAAGTTTTATAGCAGATGAGAGGAGTACACAGAGAAATATCTGACCATTTATTACT
>NC_049980.1:14475242-14526554 GCF_000003815.2 Branchiostoma floridae | reverse complement strand
ATGAAGAGCTTGCTCCTGCAATGTGCAATATCTACAATGCATGCTTACAACATTCCCTTACAATGGACAGAAGAACTGGTAGTGCCAGTACCGAAGGTGACCAGGCCCAAAGGTCTTGAAGATTTCAGGTGCATTTCCCTAACGAGCTATCTGGGTAAGGTGTACGAGGTGTTTCTCCGGGACTTATTGCTACAGGACACAAATCACCTGATTCATGACTCTCAGCATGGTTTCAGAAAGTCTCTGCACTCATCCAGACAACGCAATCCTGGTTTGATGCGGTTAACAGTTCTCCTAATGCAAGTGAGCATCACTTAGAACTAAATAGGTTGGTATCGTAGGGTAGAGTGACAGCAATTAGTTAATGTGCCTAGCAACCGCCGGGTCCTCTCAGTTCTGTGATATCCTTTGTCAGCTGGCCGAAGAAGGCTTGCACTGGGAGATCGAATAAACACGATATTTCGCTGTTACTCTGTTTTATAATGTTTTTACAGCGCTTTTCTATAGTGTCATTTTTAATGACACAGTCTTGTGAACACGTTTTTTTGCTATTGCTCTGTTTTATTAAGTTTTTACTGCGCTTTTCTATAACTTTGTCATTCTAAAGACACAGTCTTCTGAACACGTATTTTTGCTATTACTGTGTTTTATAAAGTTTTTACAGCGCTTTTCTATGTGTCATTCTAAAGACACATTTACTTAACAGACATATACATGTATGGATATCTATAGGTATGAATAAGTCAACATATTGAGTATAGCATGTCCTTTACACTATTGGTTCTACAGTATAAGCATTTGTGGATATATTTTCCTATAACATAAACACACAGTACTGGTGCTGGTGTTCCTGCAATGAAACCCTCCCAGAGGGTCAGCCAGCCAGCAGACAGGCCGACCTGGGGTCACTGGTAGGGTTGGAGCAATTACTATGCCTGTCAATCAGCTATTTTGTCTTTGCGGGGCTATGGATGGGGGGATCTGAGTAGCCTGGCGTGATAGCCAGCCAGGTAGACTGTGTAAAATACCTCTGACTTAACTCGCGATTGCAAAACTTTACTTACTATTTTCATGAGATGGACACAAACATTCACCAAGGTAGGGCCGTAACAATCCTTACGTATGACCCTTAGATAACCCTTAGATGACCTATTATCTAATACATAGGCCAGTCACTCAAAGTTTGTTCATTATTTCTTTTTTTACGAAAAGACTGCAATGTACATTTTGTAGAGTGATATCTTATCTAAAACTAAAGACCTAGCCTAACCTAGCCTAACTAAAGACCTTACATCCAGCTTTGCTATATTAACATCTCGTATTAAGCTGTATTTGGTGCTTAGCTGGCCCATTATAGCCATAATTACATACATTAATCATTGAGAAACAACGACCTTCGATAAAAAATGTTTATTTGGCGAATATGTGTGTTCGAGGAACTCTAGTTCTTTATCTTTTAGTAAATGGCAAGTAAAAAAAGCAAATAAATAAACAAATAATTTTTTTTACACAATTACAGTCCCATGACACAATGCAATAATTACTTCTCAAAGTAAAAACATTAGTGAGTGTAATACTGTAAATGCATTTAAGTTCGCGGGGATTTAATTTTGCAGTAGCGGGAAAAATAGACTTTTCGCTGTTGTTTCCATTTCGCGGTAACACCATAGACTGCAGTGTAATACCATTATAGAAAAATGTTCGCGGTGGTTTTAAGTTCGCGGTGAAGTGGTCACCGCGAAAACCGCGAACATTAATCCACCGCAAACATTTCTGCATTTACAGTACTATGTTACTGTTACAGATGTACATTGTATGTTACTAAGTATAGAGCACATCTTACCAAGCCCTCTGCGATCCTGGTGTCATCTTTCACACACTGGCCCCTTCGACTGGGGTCTTCGCCAATAAGGTTACACTGGCATTCTGTAAGAGACAAGCACCACACATGTGTAAGGTCTTAATTAGTACGTGTATATGTACATGTATGTGCAAGGTCTTAGTACAAAGTACTCCCCATGAGTTACCTGAACATGGGGATACATTGCACTCTTATAGCTCAAGTCAAGCAAAACTAAAGGCATTGTGCTGGTCACATTATCTTGTCAGCATTGTCACTTTCTGGGGAATAATTCCATAAATTCATCATAAATTCTGTTGTTACTATACCTCATGATAACAACATTTAAACACTTCATCATGCAGTACAAGGATTTAGACAACCTTACTCCTTATCTTCCGAGCACAATTACTGACAAAGTTAATGCCAGAAAATGACCTCTGCACGGGTTGGGATCATCCCTTGGTATGCCTGCAGGTCGGTAGAACCCATCAATGCACTGTTCACAGTTGTTACCCATGGTGTTGGCCTGTAACAAGTAACAACAGATAGTTGACATTTTGAGCAGTGTCCATGTACTTTAAAACAAACAAAATTTAACTTGGCCTAAGGATCAGTCATTTCCCAGATCCAGAGTTACACACAGGGTTGGACAAGTTTCCTAAAATCCACTTGTCCTATTGGGCAAGCACATAAAAAATTTACTTGCCCGAACCAATTTTTAACTTGCCCAAAATTCAAATGTCACTGTTACAACTAATACAAGTATATTCCTTTTCACTTCCAGCAATGGAATTCTCTGTTGACCATTGCTTGACAGTATAATGTAACAAGTTATTATCAAAATTGCACTCGATCAATGGAAAAATCACTTGCCCGAACAGCACTTTCACTTGCCTGGGACAATAGGGCTAGTGGACTTGTCCAACCCTGACATAGTTAGCTAGTCAAAACAAAGTTAACAAATCCTTTTGGCATCCTAATAATTCAGCTATTATGGCATGGAGAAGGAATGCAGGATGATAAAGAATGAAAACAGGAAGTGGATACACCTCCAATTCTCAATAGAATATTTAATATGTGTCAATCACTTTTCAATGTAGCACTGGAAAAAGATGAAAACATTGTATGGGCATTGAAATACCATTGAAAGCATGGGTTTTCTGGAAAATAAATACCTTAAGTCTACGTAAACATTCTGTTAACTGTTTCTGTCATCATTAAAGACCGTTTGTTCTTTAGTACATATATTCAACACTACATTCAACCTTGCTTGTTCCCAAACATAGCACTGATTATGAGTTGAGAAGAAGAGCCCCCTACCCTGCAGTTCTGGCAGACACCACCGCCTTCATAGATGCCAAGGATGTTGACACTCTCCCTGCGGTCAGCCACACCCTGGTCATACACACACTCGTCAGCATGGCCAAAGCACTGGCAGGCTGTAGGAACACAGGGCCAACATTACAGTCACTCAAAACAACATTACCTATAGGACAACACTGCAAACATTAGCATAGAAGTAGTAGTTGCTGTTTATGACATTCATTATTCCACTACATGTATGACATGTTGCTGCAAATGCAGAAACTTTTGTAATGGTTCTAGCTTTCAGGTTTTCAAGGTGGTCTAGTCACCATTAACTTAAAACCACCACGTTTGAGATTTTCAATATCTTGCTGGATTTGTTGTATGTACACAAGTTATCTCACCTTCGCACTCATTACTGCTCTCAGCTGTTCCAGGTTGCCATGGTTTCTGGTTGAAGAGTGGACAGCAGCGCTCACAGCTCTCACCACAGGTGTTGTGTTCACACTGGCACCTCAGAGTCTACAACATTCAGGAGGTGCAAATTTCAGCTGATGCGTTCTACCATATCATGAGAACAACCTGCACTCTAACACTGCACATTGAACTTGTAAGGTGGCTAAGAGATCTAGGAAATATGATGGAATTGCTGAGAAATTTTAATGTGTTAAACATTTGAAATTATATTAAAAGAAACATTTTACAAGTTCAACAAAGATGACATAGCAAATGCAAGCAATGTTCTTTCAGTTTCGTGATGTCGGTGTTCACTGCATCTGATTTATGATGAACATAAATGATTTGATCTTTGCTCAACTGCTGCCTATTGTTCGTCTGACACAGAATTGGACTGAAATGTTCTTTTTCCAGTAGGGTAGAGTGGTCTAAAATAACCATTACATAAGGACAAATATTACTAATGTAGACAATGATAGAGTTATGAAAGGTGTTGGGTTTCACATTAATGCTCACCTGGGCACCAGGAAGTTGTGGGCAGACTTTGGCATGACCAAAACAGATACACTGTCCTCCAACAGAGACATCTTTGATGGAGTAGAAGTACTGTGGAAATGGTAAAAGATATCTTTGCTTTACAAAACAGTCTATCATCAGTCCTCCAAATAGGTTTTAAAATTGTGTTGATTCCTACAAAAATATGAACTTGATAGACAAACAATGAGACAGCAAGATATTATATATGGTGGTATTGAAACCTTTCACATGGACACAAAGGGAAGCGTTTTTGTATTTTATATGATATTTCATCAGCATTTGAATAGCCACAGTAGATTGCAGTATATTGTTATATATGTTAGGCAACAAGCATTCTGGAAAAGAATCCAAATTACAATTTACGTACAGTCAAACCTGTTGTGTGACCACCTCTACATAAGGATCATCTGGCCGATATGATCACATTTATGTGGTAAATTTGATAATCTTTCTAGTACTGATACAAGCATAAGAACCCTGTCTATAGGAACCACCATCATGTTATCAGTCCCCTTGATAATCTAATCTGTCAGAAAAAACTTTTTGTCAGGTTTTCCTTTTTCGAATGTAGACCTTACCCTTCTGGTGACGAATGCATCGATGGTGTCAGGGCGCTGTGAATTCAGGGTCATGAGGTCAGCATTGAGAGTGCGAATCCTCTGGAGGCGCAGGCGGATGTAACGGGCAGAGGTGAACTCCTGTGTGGAAATCAGCACACGTGGTATTGTTTGTTTGCATGATTATTTGATTATACACTAACTGGTCTTAATGCAATATGTGAAATACAGCACCTTATATCAGCATTGATAACTAGTGTTCAGTTGGTAATGATAACAATCTTTTAACATTGATACATTTATGGCAATACAAAATTTGTAAGACACATTACAGCCATACATATAGGGGCCATAGATAACCAAAGTCTACATTCATTGCCTTCCAGCAAAAGTACACATTTGTACATGGTTGAAATAACACGAAGAAATGCCTTACCATGAGGGTGTCTGATGGGTTGTCTACACTGGGACGACCATTGATGAGTGAGACGTGAATCTGTGCACAGAATTCATATTCATTGAGAAGACATAAAAGTATGAAGGCGTAACAGTTCATATTGTGCTACAAAAACGTGATGGTAGAAAGCACATTCAACGCAGTGGATACAATCAGAAATTCAACGGCTTAGAATAAAGCATATTATAGCTTCATTTCATCAACATAACATGTACTATGCATTAAACACAGACAAAACAATTTCCTCAAAAACCCTGTTAAAAGGATGTAATTACAGGATGATGACAGTTAAAATGACAGGGATATCACCTCTCCATTCTCAAATGGTGGAAACCTGGAGTAGAAGGATGTGCAGATGACTTCATCGTCCTGGGTGAACTGGGGCGTACCAATGGTGGGGGTGATGTTGTAGTTCTGGTAACATTCCGAGTCCGAGATGGCAAAGTACTGCCACGGGCGGAAACGGACTCCATCCAAGGAACGCTCCAGAATCCAGTTGCCAGGACGCGGAGTGATGGCTGTCTTGATGATCACATAAGCCACTTGGAAGATCTAAGATTTAAGATTGAACAATGGATGAATTAATCAAAACTCCAGTGACTCCACAGTGATCACTTACATACAAGTCAAGAAATCTACAACTTTTAGGACCCAGCAGGATCAAAACATTGATATACCTGTACGAGAAGTTAGAATGAATGATATCAAATCTAATGATTTTAAAAAAATCTCCCAAAGTGCGAAAATAGGGTCCTGTCTGCAGTCTCTTGTAATAATGCAATGCTTGGATTACATTTAATACCTACCCTTCCACAGTCACACAGGGTTGATATTGTAATTTTGCCAGGAGAGTCAATCCTGTGTGGGAGGTGGAAATACCTGGAGACCAACTGACAGAGGCAGTGAGGAATGATGACAACATATATACGAGGGTGCTTCAAAAAGTATGTCACTAGTTTTATAACAGGCTCATTTTTTCATAGAATGAGTTGAAATTTGGCACAAAGGTAAATGCATATATCTTCTTAAGATTAAAACATCCCAATTTGTTGTTAAGATTTTTATAAACAATTGAGTTGATTCAAGAGGACCTCTCCCCTGGAAACTTGTCAGAAGATCAGTTCCTCTAGTTCTGACCCTCTTATAACTACTGTAGGAATCCAAAATTTACCTGTATAATAACTAATGTCTTTATAGGTCACATGCCAATTTTCATTTCTGAAGTCCCAATGGTTCATCTTTTACAGCTGCAAGAATGGAGCGAGTTACTATATTACAGGCAGTTTGATTAATAGCCAAATACATCATGTACATGATTTCATTATCAAATGTTTTGTAGACTGCTTTTCCACTAATCAAAAGATACGAAACTTGGCACAGTTATTGGCTGTTTCAAGACCAAGAAGTGTGCAAAGTTTGATTTCTTTCAGTTTATTAAAAAGTCCACTCTGGAAACTTTAATCAGCCCACCCCTGGTTAATGACACTGATGACCGGGGCCATACCTCACTTCACCCAAGGAACGAAAAAAGAAAACATGATTGGGTTTCAAATGTGAAAACTGGCATGTGCCTTATAGACAAATGGAACTTGATACATGTGCAGTTTCAATTTCATACAATAGCTACAAATAAGGCAGGGACATTATTAATTGCATATCAATTGAACCTCTAATTTCTTTCGACGGGATAACAAGGGTGTGGTCATCTTGAACTCAACTCAGTCACTTATGAAAATGTGAACAACAAGGTGAGATATTTCAATCTAAAGAAGATATATGCCTTTACCTTTGTGCCAAATTTCAACTCATTCGATGAACAAATGAGCCTGTTATAAAACTAATGACATTACTTTTTGAAGCACCCTCATATATAGGTCATAGCAATCAAATAAGCTGAGTCTAAAGACACTCTACCAGCAGCATTGACAACCTGGCTGAATGCATGTTCCCACAGATAGCCCTTCAGGACAAAACAGAAAGGAAACGAGCATTATCTTTCTGTAGAATAGAGACGTAAGACAAACAAAAATTTCATTTCATCAGCCTTCAAAAGAGGAGTTCTCGATTTGATTTGCATTGGTTGTTCAATGCAGTTCAACATGCCTTATTCCTTTAGGTGAAGCAGGATTTCTTTTTTAAATTCAGTTTTAGCTGACTTACTTTGATTCAACTTCACAAGTTGTTGGTACTCATTATTTTTTCATTTTCTGTCCAACCTTTCAGTCAGTTTAGTGCAATACATGTACTTTGGACACAAAACAACACACTGACAAACATCAGCCCAATGTTAATGTAGGGGACCCCCTCTCTTTTCCCACACAGCAGTTTCCTGTGCCTCTGACATCATCATCATCATCATCATATCTTGTCGCTCTTTATCCATCTGCGACTCGTTGGCCTCTCTTAGGTCACTGTCTGAACAGGTAATGGACCAAGATCGCAGTTTTCTGTAACAGGTGCTGAATAGTTTGTAGTTGCTCTGCACTTGCAGACTTGCCCCATTTCAACAAGTTGTCCCCAGTTTTTGCAACCTTTGACCTGGCTCTGTTTAGTGTCACCCACTCCCTCCTGGGTAAGTCTGCTCCAGGGGGAAGTGCCTCACTGGGGGTGGCAGTGCCTCGTTATCGTTTGTGTCACTCTCTGTCCACCTCTCTGTCCTGAAGGTGTTTGGTGATACTTCTCTCAGGCCATTATAAAACTGCTTTTTAAGTCCCTTTTTTTGGGTCAAAATATATGGCGATACTTATAGAATGCTAAAGGCCGCATGTAGCCAGTCACAAGTATGCAAATAAATATAGTGTCCGCCATTTTTAATTCTTAGCGTTTAAATGTATTGAAGTATCGGCGCCGTACATTTTGACATAAAAAGGGACGGAAAAAGCTTTTAAAGCACGGAAACTTCGTATACATCAATGCGAAACCTTTTTAACCATGTTTTTGGCAGTAGGTTAAGCTGCCGTTGCTTGACGGCCGATATTTTTGTGGATATAGTGGGCATTCGCTAAAAAGACTTTTTGCTGGGTGTTCGCTAAAAAGACCAACAAAAATAATCAACTTAATATCTTTATCACTTCGGCTCATTGGATTGAATTGAAACTCAGGATTAATGCATGGGAGCACAACGTGGACATATTCCAAGCAAAAAATATAAGATTCATGCAACGCGAACTTCTCCAGAGTGGGCATTTGTGGGCATTGGCTAAAAAGACTAGTTTCCT
Organism: Branchiostoma floridae; assembly: GCF_000003815.2. Lineage (NCBI taxonomy): Eukaryota > Metazoa > Chordata > Leptocardii > Amphioxiformes > Branchiostomatidae > Branchiostoma > Branchiostoma floridae. The sequence goes on along the minus strand of NC_049980.1, from coordinate 14,518,181 downwards.
CATTTTGCAAACTGTCCAGATTATTTGTCACAAAAAGTGACCAAATATCAATCTTTGAAGGATACCTGGGTTAGTTGGTCAGTCGTGTAACTCATTAATGATGCGTCTCATTAGGCCACACCAATTTGATTTGTTGCTCCTCGGATTTTTTCAGGAAACTATTGGGGCGGTCGGTCGAAATTAAAAAAAATTGCAAAATGTCTGGGGTGCATGATGAACATATGAGGCTTATACGACACAAAAAAAGGTTAGCAAGTTTTCAGCTTTTCATCCAATGAATCTCTTTCTTTGATTTGATACCACTGTTCTGAATAAAGGGAATTGTTTTTATATTGAAATTATGGGTGTTGAAGAAATGCAAGAAGCTTATTGGTTGTTTTCTATCATGTGACTACAAAGAATCTCTCTGATTGGTTTATCAGCAGTACATGTACGTGCTCCTGGAATTGGTTTTATTTTACAGGTCTGCAATAGCAAAACCTAATAGTATATTATTTTTCTTGGGATTAAATTGGTGTGGTCTTAACTAACTCAGCAGTAAAAAAAATCTTTTTATTACCCGGGATGCAACAATACTGACCTGCCCCAAGTCCAGTGTTATAGTAACCCAGTTGTACTGTCGTCCCTGAGAGATGGTTGGACTCTGCCACCAACTGTTGGTCCCGTCGATGGCGTTCTCTATGGGATGTCGTAAGGACGGGTCATTGTCATCGCAGACGCTGCACTGTGGGTCCTGTGGGAAGGGTTCCCCCGGCACGTGTTCCACCAGTTTGCAGTAGTTCTCGCGTCCGTTCAGTCCGCATGTTGCATTGGACGTAATCTTCGCGTTCGTAGCAAGGTTGAAAATCAGAGGGAAGAGACCTGGAAGTCGAAAAACATTCTGTTATGTGTGATGCTTGCTATAAAAGGACATCTTATCTAATTCACTTCCTGATTCTCTTTCTCCCTTTCCTTTAGGATAGCAGTACATATTACCTATAGTCATTACCTACTATCTAATTGAATGAGGAAATTCATTTAGAACTAGTTCATCAAGGCCTGGTAATAGTGAGGCCCTAAAAACAGTCTTATACGAGGTTAGGGTCATGCAGTCACTCATCATCAGGGTGGTCAACATAGATTGTGGATGTCAGGCTGTTTATCAGACATCTGACAACATTGAGAACAGAAACACTATATACACTTCAAACAGATCACGACAATAAAGCAGGCCATCTCAATGATACTACTGATCATCTGCAATCTTCCTTCCGTGTTTTCTGCATGACATTGTGCCATTTATCTTTGTGACTTTAGAGTTAGACCGTACCTTTCAGCCCTGATGTTACACTACTGTGTGGTTTCTCTGCTGTAACCTTCAAAGTTTGTCAACAGACCATGTGCATGCAACTGCATGGGGTGGTCTTGGTAACGCTTAATGGTCAATTCAGGAGGCCCGGTAACGCTTAACGGTAAAATTCAGAAGGGGTTACAAAGCATAAACAGTAACATCGACGCGTATTCCTATTCGTACAAAGCTAGATTAGATTATCTCAAAAGGTGAAAATATCTGACTAATGACATTGTGAGAAGAAAAAGGTGCCCAGAACCCGCAGAGGAATGACAGGGACAATGTCCGCTGCCTCCATGAAATTCGCTTCCCTATGGAAGTGTTCCGGCCATGGAGGTGGTGGCAGCCAATTTTTTATGGGGTGGTTTGAACTATTGCTGACAGCACCATGGAGGGCCGAAGGTGCGACGCATCTTAGGGGGGGTCTGGGGGTATCTGAGGGCCCCCTAAGACCCTATGAAATGGTATTTCCTGCATTTTGGGGCAATTTGCAATTTTCCGACAGACTAAGCTAGGTTGATTTAGACATGGTTATAGCTTTGACCTCCATCCAACGACATATTTTGACCATTCCCAGCTTGGAAGGCACGAGACAATTGCAAGATTAGTCTGGGAAAAATTTAAGATCTGGACCATCTGAAACGTCATTTTCTACATTTTGAAGGACAAATTTTGCTGGCAGACGAAGCTAAATTAAATGACATTTTGTTAGAGAGAAAAAAAAAATTTTTTTTTTGGGGGGGGGGACCCCACACCCCCAACATATGCGCCAAAGGGAGGTCTGCTGAAGCCTCATTCGAGGAGTACATTTTGCCTGAAACTAAGCTAAGTTTGACACTAAAATCTGTATGGGTGGAAAGGTTTTTGAGGGCGACGCTGTCCAGCGCCAAAGGCCGGGGCCAGGGAGACTCGGAGAAATTTTGACCCTTTGAAACCTCATTTCCTGCATTTTCAGGCGCTCTAACTGGCATTTGTGGGTATAACTTGTTACGAAGAATTTCTTGGTAACGCTTAATCAAGTTAATGGTGAATTCGGGATAAAAATAACGATTATTGTTGAATTAAAACAACCAATAGGGCTTCACGGACAATTAGAGGGGGTCGGTAACGATTAACGGTGAATTAAAATGGCTCATAACGCTTAACGGAAAAAGGCATCAAGTGACACAAAAAAAAACAATAATTACCTCCATGAAAAGTCATGGAGGTTATATTTTACCCTGAGTTTGTCTGTCTGTGTGTGTGTGTGTGTGTGTGTATAAACAAGATAACTCAAGAACGGCTGGGTGAATTGGTTACATACTTGGTGTGTTGGTAGTGTGTCATAAAAGCTGGAAATGATTAGATTTTGGGCCCCCTAGCGGCTTTTCTTGGTACTGCAGCGCAACATCCAGGTTTGCTATCTTGTGTTCTGAACAAGCTATGGTCAGGATTTTAGGGTGTTAGGTACATGTAGCTCTTGTGCTCAGGAATAAGTGACATAAGTTTGGGCCCCCTAGCGGCTAGTTTTGGGATAGCAGGGGCATTTTTGTCAAAAACTTCTGAAGACTATAACGCAAGAAGGGAACAACAGATTTTCATGATTTTTGGTATGTAGGTACCTTAGACAATGTTGTACAAAATGAAATACTAATTATGCAAAATAGGAGTACATTTGCATATTTAGTGAGAATATTCTATCATAGCAGTATTTTCTATGTATCTCTTGTCCCGGATGTGATATGGTCTTGACATTTGGCTGGTAAATAGCTTGCAGTGTCATTACAAAGTGGGGCAGGTTTCAGCCCCCTAACATTTAATTTCAGAACTGCAGGGGCTTTTTCGTCATAACAAAAACATTCCAAAGAGGATAACTGCAGAAAGGATTGACTGATTGGCATCATTTTAGGCATGCAGGTAGCTTGGGCAAAAAAGTTCATAATGACATGCATGTTATGCAAAGGAGGACTTAATTTGCAAAATCAATGAGAAAATTGTATAATTCCATTGTTTTCAATAACTGGACTTCAATAAATGTAACACTTGTTCGTTATGATAGGTGGAATATAAGCAGATACCAAATATGGTAATGAACTTATTTGCATAATTTATGTAAAAATTGCAAAACCACTTTATGATTAATGATGGGAATTTTATAATTGACATATAAACGTTAGTCAATGATGAACAACATGCATAAATTATGTTAATATGTTAGTCAATTGCATGAAATTTACAAAAGGTCTAAATATTTCATGGAGGTATGAGGTCGCCAAACTCTAGTTACATTGTACAACTATGTGTCAAATAGAACTTTGCTTACCTCCATCTACAGCCCCTTCTAAGCTAAATGTTCCTGAAAGAAGAAGGAATTATGTTAGCGGAAAATTGTACAAAAACAGTAAACAGCAGCCATCGAAAACAATTTCTACTCAAGATACATAACTACAAATGTATTAACAGTGTGTGACAATTTACAACAACCATATTAGTGTTGCAATGAATTATATACCAGATCAGTGCAATCTCAGAAAACATTGATCAGAAAAAATAAGATGCTTGCTACCTTATTATCATTTGATGTTATCCCATTTCACTTCATTATTCATCAACATGTTTTTCCCAGCATAAGCTGTAACATCCATTGGCATAATACCGGTCGGTTTACTGCAATTTCTCAAGCAATGCTAATTTGGCAAATGATCAACGCATCATTTTCTCCAGTTACATGTTGCTGTTACAGCTTACCTTTGCCACTTCTTCTGTGTAAATTATTTTGTCTCTCTGGTCCTGCTAAAACATAATATCGTAATTGGAACACACCGCGGAATTGCACGGAGAACGGGCGCGTGGTTGGAAGGGGGTGCACTATACCGGTCGAACGAAACACGGCACAATTAACTGCCGCTATGTACCTTTATTCATCCTCTGTTGTTCCTTTCTTTCCTGCTAGTAGTTGCACAAAACAAAAATCTGCATGAGCATACAAAAAGTCATGAGAAAATGGGCGTATACTGACCAGAATTTTCATTTAATTTTGGTCCGTCACAACCGCTATGACGTAAAACTTTACTGCTGGCCGTAGCATTAAAAATGGCTGGAAAATGGCGGCGTACGTTCAATTTGACCCATTCAGCCGTAGATCCGGGCTATTATGCAACGGTTCCTCACACTTTTACACGAGCTGTAGGTCACCAAAAGAAATTCAAGATTGCTGTTGAATCATGCTCGTCTTGTGCCGTGAGCACATGTGATTATTATCTACAAATCTGGCGATGAACGTGACAGTGTGTTTGTCCCACGACGAGCTCGCCTGCCCCGAAAATGACCTGAAAACTTTTGGCCTTGTTGTCTTCGAATGCATTGTTATCGATGCTTTGTAAATTATGTATTGGGCACCTAGATGTCTGAAGTGTGCATACCTCAGAAATAACTATTGTTGCATGTGTAGATCTCTTTAAGTTCCACTATTTTTAATCGACCGGTATAAGGCTTATGACCGGTATTATGCCAATGCATACTACACAGGAATGAAGCCTAGTGTTATCAAATCAAATGTGGCATTTCTTTCCTGTGACTTTTGTATGCAGCTTTCCTTCAATGTCAGGCCTCCAGCTTGACCTCCATGGATCAAATTTCAAGGACTATAGACTATAGCATAGATGTGCAAACTGGGTTCTAATCACAGCTATCAAATCATAGGTTGATAAAAACAAAAACTGGTCTGTAACATTAGGTTACTTGCTGCTAGACCACAGCAGTATGAACAACTATAGACGAGGCTGCAAAATTTGCACCGTAAGAATTAAGTTACACAACAGTGTAAATGCCATGCTTAAACAGACTCGGTATAATATAACGGGGGCCGCCCTAAGACGGTCCCCGTCGTAAGACGGAACAGATTTTTTGCTGATCTTATTATCCATAAGTACACCGTGTTTGTTGCCACTGACTATGCTGATTACAAAGGTAAATAAACCAAGTCCATGCACACAGCTTTAATTTGCATTCCAAGTATACTTTAACATATTTACTTCATGTTTAAAAAAAAACAGAATTCTAGCAGTAATGTTGACAGTGCTGAATCACTGCGGTCATCGGCCTCTGCGTATTGGCGGCTCGTGTCGCTAACTATACGAACTCTTTCAAGCAGTCACACAACTGCCATGATACACATAAATAAAGCTCCATAAAACACAATTAATATGGGTCTTCAAATGTCTGTTGAGTAGAAAAGCAACCAAAAGGAAGCGACATAAACATTGCCACCATTGTACTCCCAAGGGAGTGTCGCCGTGAAGGTGACAGACTAGAGTACGCTCCAAAGACTTTTTCGACTGTAACAAATGATTCGTGCTGTCTATGAAAATAAGACTCGATAGAGAGATGTAGATGATATTTTCATATAATCAGACAGAGTTTTGTTGATGTTAGCGGTGTCTTTTTTTCGTAATGTTTTTTTTAGTCGGGCATTCACAATCAGTGCATTCAGCCCATTGCCCGTAAAACATGAGCTGGATTGTTCTAGGTACAGCCTTCCTCATTTGAGACAAGAAGTACATACAGTCACGATTTTACTGTCAAAAGAAAGCTAAAATATCATATTATTGATTTTTTCTGTGTACTTAAATTTACCACTTACTTCTGAAGAAAGCAAAATGTAAAAAAAAGCGTACCGAGTTAGGCACACTTTCCAGCGTAGCACAAAATTGGAAGGTTACATACACAAAATTGTCTCACAGTGTTTGCCGCTTGTAACATGCAGCGCGAAAGGTTCATGAACCACATGAATGCATTTCTTATTCAAGTATGTTGTTCAGATCTATGTGTAAAAAATTCAGTCATCGAAATTTGACCACTCTCAGGCAAATAGCGATGGAGCGCCATGAGTTTGAGCGCAAGAAAAAGCGTACCGTGTTGGGGCACCTCCCGTTAACAGTAATAAATCCAATAGCTGGTACAATTGTGAAATACATTTTATTGCCAATTGTGACATTGGTACACACAGCTTAAATTACGACATTATAGTTTTCAAATTCCACAACAGAGAAAACAGCAGGTTGCCAATTAGCCTAGGTACCATCCAATTAATATTTCTACAGGGGCTCCTTGCACTCTCTACCCTGACTACGAGGCTGCTTCAAAAAGTAATGTCACTAGTTTCATAACAGGCTCATTTTTTCCTCGAATGAGTTGAAATTTGACACAAAGGTAAACCAATATCTCCTTTTGAGATTGATATAGCTTACTTTGTTGTTCACATTTTTATGAGTGACCGACTTGAGTTCTAGCTGACCACACCCTTGTTATCCCGTCGAAAGAAATTAGAGGTTCAATTTCTGTGCAATTGATAATGTCCTTAACTCACTTGTAGCTATTGTATGACGCTGAAATTGCACATGTATCAAGTTCTATTTCTTCATAAGGCACATGCACATGTTAAAACTTTGAAATCCAATCATGTTTTCTTTTTTCGTTCCTTGGGTGAAGTGAGGTATGACCCCGGTCATCAGTGCCGTTAATCAGGGGTGGGCTGATTAAAGTTTCTGTAGTGGACTTTTCAATAAACAGAAAGAAATCAAACTTTGCACACTTCTTGGTCTTGAAACAACCAACAACTGTGCCAAGTTTCGTATCTTTTGGTTGATGGAAAATTAGTCTATAAAACCTTTGATAAATAAACCACGTATTTGGCTATTAATCAAACTGCCTGTAATATAGTAACTCGCTCCTTTCTAGCAGCTGTAAAAGATGAACCATTGGCAGTTCAGATATGAAATTTGGCATGTAACCTACAGAGACATTTGTAATTATACAGGTGAAATTTCGGCTTCCTACAGTAGTTATAAAAGGGTCAGATCTAGAGGAACTGATCTTCTGACAAACTTCCAGGGGTATGGTTATCTTGAAATCAACTCAGTTGCTCATAAAAATGTGAACAACAAATTGAGATATTCTAATCTCAAGAGAATATATGCCTTTACCTTTGTGCCAAATTTCATCTCATTCGAGGAAAAAATGAGCCTGTTACAAAACTAGTGACATTACTTTTTGAAGCACCCTCGTATCTTTAGAGCAGCAGAGTGCAAAGACTTGAAGGAGCCCGGTAGAAATTCAGATGGTACCCAGGCTAATTGGCAATGTACATAGTTTCACATAATCCATGATAATTACTGCTTGAAATAGTTGAACTGTAATTTCCAACACCAAAATTGGACTCACCCAAATTTTTGACTGTACAGCATCAGTCTTTGTCAAGGAATGAACAATCCACTGCTGATCCAGCTGAAACCCATCTGTATATTTTCACCAATAGAAATTTCATAAACCTAGCTAGTCCACCAGCAAAATTTGCCCCAGAAAATGCAGGAAATGGTGTTTCAAGGGGTCCAGATTTTAAATTTCCCCAAACCTACCTTGAGACGGCCCGTGCCTAAAGCGCTGGACAAGAAAATGTATTGGGGGAGTGTCGGCGTTGACACGGACCAACTTCCCCCTTCCTGTTCTTTGTTCTATTCCTGGTAAAAGGCATATCCCTCTTACCATGTTTTTTTTACCGGGAATAGAACAAAATACAGGAAGGGGGGTGCTTGGTCCGTGTCATCGAGTAGGCTTATGAGTATTAGTGAAAGGGTGAGTCGTCACGGTAGGCGGTCTGTGATGTCACGACATGAACTTCACTCGGCATACAGGCGGAACACCGGACGCGATGAGTTGGGCCTTCAGCCCTCCACATGCTCACAAATCTATCACCAATATTTTGCCCCCACAAAAGACATTTGCTGCCGCCGCCTCTGACGAATGACTTGTACCAACACAGATGAACTTTCAAGTTATGATAATTACTGGTATACACTGAAATAACTTCAAACGGTCCCTCATTTAACCATTTGTCCTGTTCGTAGATGGCAACATAGTGATGATAGAACTGACAGTGCTATGGGAAGAGGGATGTGACCTGGCGCATGAAAGGAAAAGAAGCAAATATCAAGAGCTGCTGCTAGAATGCAGGGGAAAAGGGTGTAACACATGGCTGTTCCCTGTGGAAATTGGCTGCAGAGGTTTCCCGGCAGCAGCATCATGGAAATTACTTAAAGACCTGGGCCTAACAGGTAGAGAAAGGAAGGAAGCAACAAGACGGTTGGGGGAAGCAGCAGAGAAGGCCTCCTGTTGGCTGTGGCTCAAGAGAGACGAGCAGAATTGGAGACCAGAGGGGCGAGGCGAGCAGTGAGTGGCCACCACTGCTGACCGGTCAGCACGAGGATGTAGCGGGACAAGGTTTAAACATCCTGTGAATGCTGACTACCCGCCTGACGACGTCGGACCCCTCTGAGAACCAGAATCTCCCACCAAAGAAGGTGGGTGATTTCCATGCATCTCGGATGTATTTAAAGAACCAAATGGCACACAATCGCCTGTTTGACATTATGTTATGGGTATTTACTCTGTGTTTAAATAACAAGCCTTACAAGTTGAGGCCAGTTAGGTGACATCCCCAACACAAACTAGAGTTCCACGAACACATACCTTTGCCAAATAAACCAGATTTGTTATGTAGAATAATGTCTGTAGACATAAATGTGTTACTCATTACATTTTATTTTATATGCCTGGAGTTGTTTTATAAAATTTTGGCATTATGCAAATCATGCAAATTAGATCCCAATTTACATATTAAGTATTAAATTGTATCAAGCTATCAGAGGAGCATACCAAAAATCATGATGATCCTTTTATCCCTTCTTGACTTATTCTCTTTCAAAGTCTGAAACGAAACCGGCTCCTGCCGTTCCAAGAAAGACACTACGGAACCCAAACATACACCTCTTACTCTCTGCCCTCTTTCTCAGTTACATAAGTGACAACTCTGAAAGTCATATCATGGAATGCAGTGGATTTATAAACTTTTCTCATTAATTACACAAATTAGCTGTTAATTTATGTAGTTAGTATCTCACAATGTAAGTCTTCACTGATGTTATCTACATACCAAAAGTTATGACAATCCGTCAATACATTCATATTTTATAATTAATTATGCAAATGAGATCCTCATTTGCATAATTGATATCTATCAATATTTCTCTCTTCCTCAGCTACATATGTGACAAACTTGCAAGTTCCATCATGGAATGGAATGAAATTATGAACTTTCCTCATCAATTATGCAAATTAGCTATTGATTTTCATAATCAATGTCTCGTTATGTAGGTCTTCACTTAGGCTATCTACATACAAAAATTCATGATGATCCGTCAACACGTGCACATTTTCTCATGAATTATGCAAATGAGATCGCCATTTGCATAATTGATTTTAATCAACATTTTTCACCTTCCCAGCTACATACATGTATGTGGCAACTTTGAAAGTCCTATCATAAAATCTAGCGGATCTATAAACTTTCCTCATTGATTATGCAAATTAGTTGTTGATTTGCATAATAAGTATTTCTTATGTTAGACATTACTCATTCTATCTACAAACCAAAAATCATGATGATCTGTCAACACGTTGTCGAGTTATTATCGTCCAAAGTTTGAAAGGAAACCGGTGCCTGCAGTTCCAAAAAAGCCGCTAGGGGGTCCAAACTCATAGCATTCACTCTCTGCTCCAAGGGCTATCTACCACTCAAAAAACACTAGATATCAAAAATTGAGTTACTGCTGCAGTACCTTAGCAAGCCGCTAGGGAACATACCATCAGGATCCACCAAAGGCTTCTCCAATTATGCTGTTAACACACAGACAGACAGACAGACTCACATGCCTAAAACATAACCTTGCCATTCTGGCAAAGGTAAATATAAACTCCATGCCACTTTGTCATGACACTGAAAGCTATTTACCAACCAAATGCCAAGACCATATCACGTCTGGGATAAGAAATACATAGAAAAAAGCTGCTTTGATGGAATATTCACATTAACTATGCAAATGTATTCCTATTTTGCATAATTAGTATTTCATTTTGTACAACATTGTCTAAGGTACAGTGTACCTACATACCAAAAATAATTAAAATCACAGACAAAAATGCCCCTGCTATCCGTAAACTTGCCACTAGGGGGCCCAAACTTATGTCACTAACTCCGGAGCACAAGAGCTATCTAACATCTAAAATTCGTGACCATAGCTTGTTCAGAAGATGAGAAAACACACCCGGAAGTTGCGCTGCAGTATCAAGGGAAGCTGCTAGGGGGCCCATTATCGAACTCCCCCTTCGTTTTCCAGACCCCTACCCACCCACCAAATATCAGCTCCATCTGTCGAAGTCTTCTTGAGTTATGCTGTTCACAAACGGGGAAAACACCCAACCAAACCGAAAATATAACCTTAGCCATTCTGGCAAAGGTAATAAATCTTACTGCTCAAGACTAGTACTGTAGTAGGGCCTTTTTTTCAAATCTAGTAACGCCAGTGGGTTATGTAATGAGTTAGTGACGTCACTGCCTTGACTGTCAGGGATCCCATGATCCTCTTTGCTCTCTTCCATCATGGCTGTGTTTCAGTGAACATCATGGAATAAACGCCTCTTCCAATCAAGTTGCATCGGCTCCTATGATTCACTAACTCGCATCCTCTTGTCAATGTTGGCGTAAGGCCTTCCAATCTTCATTCTGACAAATAAACATGTCCAGCTGTGTATGTCCTGAGACTGGGATGGGTTTCTGCTGAGTAAATCTGACCCTGGCCCCTAGGCAGGACCATGCTCCTGACATAATACAAAAGGTACTAGTAGATGCATGTTCGAACCTGAGACAGAAGAAACATTCCAAGTATGAAGGTTGAACACCTTCTGGCCCACCTCACACCTGACAGTGGCTCAGACACCTCATTTCCATCGGCGTGGGAGTGCCAGAGCGCTGTCAGGAATGTCAATTTTCCCTATATTCATGTTTTCTGGGAGTGTTCACATGTAACTTATCTACGGTCACTGCCAGACATCACCCTTCTCTAGATGTCACTCATGGTCCTTGTACTTGTACACTGTGTGAGTGGGAACACCCAGCGTAGGTAACATGGCCTATAGTGCACCCTGCTCCAACATGGGGAGAATGGGCACAGAGCCTTTGCATACCATACCCCAACCTCAAAAATATCTTTTGTGTACCTGAGATCGGGCTGGGATTTGGTAACCAGGCTACCTTTGTAAGTTGGAGTTGATCTCCATGCTGGGGAAGTGGATCTGGTTTCAGCTGATGACAAACAAATGTGATTTGGATGCCTTACAATCCAGAGTGGCTTGAACTTCTGCTGGTGGCCTGTGACAGAAAGGCTAACAAAGGATTGCCTCATTTATAAGAACAAAGTGGCAATAGACAAATAAAGACATTTGCTTATTGTAATGAAGCAAGACTGACGCTTTTGTTGGACTGCTGATTGGACCCAGTTCTCTCAGTTAAACTACTCAATTGTGGCTGTTGTAAAAGTGGCTTACTATCAACAACATTGCATCTGAAAAGAACTTAATTTGATATTCCTGCTCTGACTTAAAAGCACTTGAATCAGTATACAATATACAAAACTACAGCCTTTCTCATGTAAGTGCTAATGATAAAGGAAACAAGTCTCAGCACACCAAACTTTATAATACAAGCACTGTGCATTTGCAAAAAAACCCATAGATACACATGACATGTTGTGATAGGAAAAATGATTGGGAAAGCTTAACATAAAAATACCATTCACTTTCTGTGGCCTGGAATGATCATGAAATTTGGGCTTACATAACATGAAGACAGTCAAGGAGGTTGAAAAAACTTTAAAAAGGAACCTCCTTGATCTAGTGAATGAAACAGAGACTCTCAAGGTTTCAGGATTGGCTAAATAATAAATTGGCATTTTGACCTTCCATTGCTTTCTCATTAATGAATTAACAAAGAATGGAGCCCTAACGAATTTTGATAGATGGGCATTGTTCCCTGACCTCAAAATTCTAAATCTGATTTTTGGGGGGCCATATGAATGACGTCATCAGGTTTAGTGCCCTTGATATCATTTTTTCTATGAGAAAATACAGCACTTTGGTACATACCACTGTAATGAAGCTATGTTTTTCACGTGCATAATGATGAAAGCTACATATGTTAGCGCCAATTGATATCTGTTGATGATCTGTAGTTATTAGAAAATAATTGTTTTCATCTAATTAAAGAAAATCATTTTCTAATAATTACAGATCATTAGTGTTTTAAGCACAAAATCAACTAGTGTTTTAAGCACAAAACGTTATAGCTTGTTTGGAATTTTTTTCTGAATCCAGATTGGAAAGGGGACAATAAGGCCCCGTTCATGATGCAAAAATTAATGCGGATGGATAAATTTGTCATCATGAACACTCCGAAATGGATTTGATGCAGATTTTTCGGGGACCACCTCGCGAGGTGGATTTGAAACGGATTCTTTTTATCCGCATTTGCGAATTGTCATCATGAACGCAAATGCGGCGTGAATCCGGATTACATCCGGGTACCGCGGGGTCATAGCGCGGGGTACATGTATTGGAATATTCTAGCTGTCAAGTTGTCATCGTAAAATTTTGTTATGGCTGATTGCATTCCCTTCCGCTGTTACACACTATTTTCTAGAAAAACAACACCCAGAAGAGCGGGAAAGGGAAATTCCTGCCATCTTGAGCACTGTTCCCTGACCTCAACCTCTGACCTTGAAATGAGAAATGCAAAATCATCCAGATCCTCTGAAACGGTCTGCCCGTGGGCATCGTGGACGCAAAATGTAAACCGTTTGCATTCAGATCTTGGTCGGATGTATTAAAGCACATGCGGATGCATCAGTATTATTAATTTTCGCATCATGAACGAGGCCTTAGTTTTCACTTTTTAGGTATTGTTGTAGTTGTTTGTTTAAAATGAATGATAATAGTTTTCCAACACAGCTTGAGATGGCGATGCCTACTACTAGTACTAGGTAGTTTGTTGAGTTCGTACTTTCACTTTTATATATAGGACTGTCTCGGCCTCTCTGTGTGTGTACTGTTGTAGCATGAACTGATAAATCTTAGGTTTCAACTTGGGAAGTTGGAATGCCTTTTGAAATTTTTCACGAGAATCATCATCCCAAATGTTTTTCATTACTAATATTTCTAAACCTAGAATGGTGTGTCTGACAACCTGAGGTGGGATTACGTGTGATGGCGACAATCGGGCCATATCTTGTTAAACAGGGCTTGGTTGGTGTACACTGTCAGAGAGTCGTAGGAGAGAAACTGCTCAAAGCGGGGGTGAATAGTGGGGAAATGAAAATTTCATGGCGTTTTGACAGTCGCCATGTTGCAAGTCTTTTTTTCTTGTAGCAGTTTTCTAAAAAGTGTGGCTAAAAGATAAGCCGTTAATGAGAATAATAATAAGAAACAATAAGAAATGAAACACAAGTGTCTAAAGGACTGATTCCTCTAATTTTAGCAAACTTATAGGAAATGAGTTTTACATTAACTTGGCCGGGGAAAACACAACTGTTTACGCGTCCAAAAAACGCTTCACGTATTACTAAATTTTTTCAGCACTATACACGACAGGAGTGAAACTTTGTCCAGCACTGGGGAGTTGAACTTCCCAGAACATGCAAAAGAAAATATGAAACGAAAGAGATAAGGTTACATGCCTTGAGCAGAAGTGACCACCCAGAATATCGTGGTGCAGAGCAATATTCGAAGCACCATTTTGCTCTGGCTCTTCTGGCCGGGTTCAGACCTCAAACTGAGAGTGCACGCTGAATAGGGCGCCTTGTGCTCCGGACATGGCATCGGCCACATTTTAACAGGGGAGAATTTCTACAACTCGTATCTTTTTATCAACACTTCAACGTTAAATCGTTTAATATGGTGGTAAAACTCTAATTTACATTTAAATATTTTAGATTTATTAAGATGATATGAATATTGATATAATTATTCACTTTTATTATTCATAAAAAGCAAAGTAAATAAAACTATCGTCTTTTTCCAAGTGGTATGATCTGGCGGGTAATTAATCAAAGTACCTTTGACAAAATGGCCAAGGTTATTTTTCACCTTGTGCGTGTGTTTGTCCCTGTATCTGTCACCAGCATAACTCGAGAAGACTTCGATGGATGCTGAAGATATTTGGTGGGTGGGTAGGGGTCGGGAAAACGAAGGGGGAGTTCGATAATGGGCCCCTAGCGGCTTGCTAAGGTACTGCAGCGGAACCTCGATGTTTGATATCTCGCGTTCTGGACATGCTGCGGTCGTGATTTTTTAGTGGTAACGTTAGATAGCCCTCGGGGCAGAGAGGCAAAACTACCGAAGTCATGGGTTCCTCTCTCAGCACTCGATGTCCAGTGCGGACGGGGCCTTCCGCACTGGAAGGCTTGTGCCGAAGTTATGTCCGCACTAGGTGTCCAGTGGTGAGACGACTTCAGCACTGGAAAACTCCGAATCAGCACTGGAAACCGAGTGCTGAGAGTACCTTCCGCACTGGAAAACAAGCGACGACAATTCTTCCGCACTTGAAATCGAGTGCTGACAGCCTGCCTCCGGTACGTTGTAATTTGGCAATGTTAAATAATAAATCATTTAAAGAAAGTTATGAAGTAATGATCAAAATCAACACAACCTCCCCAAATGTTTCGACGATACTATGAATGATACTCGGACTTTGCCACTACAATCGCCACTCCCCCAATCGCTAGTAGCTTTGAAGTGTAATATGATAAACCTGGGAAATGCAACATGCTACGGATGGTTTCCCATGCCAACCTTTCCCTTGGCGCGCGCTGGGGCGGCACAGCTCATCACGCACATACAGGCTAGCCTGGTATCCAGCCGTAATATAGCTCCCGAGTCTCTTCTCTCCTCTTTGCAGTGGCTATCTACCACTCAAAAATCATGACCACAGCATGTCCAGGACACGAAGTGTCAAAATTAAAAGTTTTGCTGCAGTGCTTTAGGCAGCCACTAGGGGGCCATTATCGAACTTGACCTTCGTTTTGCTGACCCCCACCCACCTACCAAATATCATCAGGATCCATTCAAGGGTTCTCGAGTTATCTTGTAAGGCCATGTTGATTTGATTATATGGATGACATCCTCTTGGAACTCCAAAAGTGATGCGAGCGAGCGAATAAAAAAAAGTTTGGCAAAAAAAAAAAGTTACCTTCAGTATGAAATCAAAGTGGCCAGGAAGGTTGAACATAGGACTAAACACACATAGCATGGTAGACCAACAGTTAGGTGTAGGGACCAGTGCATCATACGGCACGTGTACGGGTGCAAAGCATTTTTTTTCTTCTTGGACCAATCCGAAAAAAAAGACCTGGAAAAAAAATCAGAGGAACAGGTTTCGCCAATTACAAAATGGACACACTATGTCGGCAGGCATTTGGGGTCTTACCGGGGCCAAGAAGACAACAAGAGCGAAATCAAGTAGAGTTTATAGTCAATTGTACCAAGTTTCTACAGTCACTGTCAAAGGTACAGAGACAGTTAGCCAGCGGGAGTCCAATAATCCACCAAACAGATTCATTTGTAGCAAAATTGACCAATTACCATTGTTTTGAGTATTGACAGTTCTCAAGTTTCCACAGGCAATCAGGTCCAGGTTCAGATCAGGACCTGGAAATGATCCTCTGGACCTGAATTTTCTGTACTGGTACCTCCCCCTACCAACAATAGATTTTTTTTCTTTCTGTCCTTTCACATCTTATTCTTTGACTTTAGATTTATTTTGGCATTCTATGGCATTAGTTATCTGTTTTCTGATACTTTTTTTCAATTTGCGGAATATTTGTGCTCATTTTACAGCTGCTTTGCATAATCTATTGTGCGGTCGAAAACTTTTTTTTTTTGGAAACGGCCGAAAATTGGTGCGAGCGCGGATGTCATCCATATAATCAAATCAACATGGCCTAACAGACAAACGTACTTACATACAAATCCCGCTACAGCACCATAGGTAAGAGGCCATTTTCGCACTTGACCTTCCTCTCAAAAACCGCTACACACCTACCAAGTATCGTGAAAATCGCCCAGCAGCATTTTGAGTTATGCTGCCCAAAACAAACCACAAAAAACATACCAAGCTCGCTGCAGTACCGTAGGAAAACGCCAGGTAAACCGTTTTCGAACTTGGCATTCCTTTCGACAACCGCTACACACCTACCAAAAATCACAAAGTTCCATCCACAATTTCTCGAGTTATATGCTGTTGACCTACATATAGACCCATATAACTGAAAACATACTCTTCTTGGCGAAGAGAATGAGGATATTGCTCATTCACTAGAAAGGGCAGGTACAAAAAAACTGTCCGTTGACGAGAGAGCATGTAATTATTGTCCATGGAAAGAAGTGTAAGATGAACTACATTTTATTTGTCAATGTTCATTTTACAATTCCGAACGAAAAGAAATTTTTTCCTTAAAATCACTGAAAATTTCCCATGCTTCTCACATCTTACCGACCAACAGAAACAATATTTTTTTACTTTTAAGTCGTCCAACCCCTTTATCTATGAAAATGTTGGACAATTCATCTCCGGAAAAAAAGTCAAACCCAAAAACAGCTTAAGTAGAAGTAGATTTAGAATAGATGTTATTTCCCGTTCATTTATAAATATCATGTTCCTTCCTTGTTGAGCATATAATTATGTATACCACGTTTGTAATTAGCCTTTGGGCATGGGTTTGCAATAAAGATTACTATATATACATGTATATGGTGACTAGCCCTTCCATCTCTGTCCTGTTACTTGCTGTGCTATGTAAACGAACACCACATGGTGTCTGCTACTTATCCACTAACAATGGTGAAAGTCGTCCGTTGGTCCAGCTTGGATGAAGAAGAAGAAGACGAGGAAGAAAAAGAAACGGAGCAAAACAGTATCAACATCAAGTTCCCCTCCCTTTCTTCCGAAAATAACCAGAACCAAGTTAAGTTGATTAATCAATGTTGCACAAAAATGCTAACATTATCTTCATAGTCCGATTCATTATCATCACTCCCTCCACCTTCTCCTTCCTCGCCATCATCCTCCCCCTGGGCATCACGAGGTGGTACAGCCTGTCGTACCTTGTCCCAAAATAGCAGCTCTCCCCACAACAGATACCTGAAATGCAAAATGCCGATCAAATGTGTGAGTGGTTAAATCAAGTATTGTATACTGTTCTATTACAATCTACAATATACGATACTGTAAATGACTGACATGGTAGGTTGTCTTGGCTTTGACTGAACAGCGTTGTGAAAAAAAAACTCAAGTGAGCAAGGTGGCAATAAGCCTGTTCATGGTTTCATCTACGCAAGCGCGACGAGATGCATTGCGAGATGCGAAATGTCAAAGGCGAAGGGCCCTGGGACATAAACAGAAGAAATCTGGACAGGTATCAAGGACTGTTTACAAGTAAGGGGCCTCCACCTTTGCCATTTTATCTTTACAATGCATCTCTCGCTGATGGCACTGTAAGCAGACATTAAGACCTCGTACTTGTTTGCTTTTAGATACTGCTTCAAGTCCATGATGTCATCACAGGCCTCCAGCTGAAGGTCATCCATGATGACGATGATGAGACGATACGCCTGGTCGGTGACAGCTTGCTGATGAGCGACCTTTACGAACACAAATATTTGAAAATAAGTGCCACTGACGTCCCACCTACACCTCCCGACGATTTCCTGCATAATGTAGAGTGTTTTGACAATTTTGAACAATCCTAATACTACATTCAGTCAACCCAAGACTACTTGGAACACCAATAAAATCTGCTCGAGATGGACAATTTGTCACAATAGACAGGATTCGTAATGGTTATGTCACGGCAAAAAGTGGCTAGGTGGTCCTTATGTAGAGGTGGTCACTTGTACAGGTCTGCCTGTATATAAGAGTACGAAGTTCCACTGTAGTCTTGCAGTCAGGTACTGTGACACACTACTGCAATATACCCGAATAAAATACTGTGTTCTACGACCACAAAGTGACAAACACCTGGAACTCCCAGAGGCACCAGCGGTCCTGCAGGAAACGCTCCGTCAGTACGAGAAGAGTTCTCCGGCTGTTAGTAACGGAGTCCGTGGCTTGCTGGATGTTGTTGTGGCCGGGTATGAAGTCTCGATTCCTCAGACAAACCTACAGAAATATGTCCAGTACGTAACATAATCATACACGACGTTTTCAGTCATAGATTGGATTGATTAGTCGTATGCTATAGGTTATCTAACTAAGCTGCGAACACCACAATAACCCACAAGATGTGAAACTTATAATTAACCCAGGCTTTTCCTGTGTAGCGCCGAATCGAATTTCAGCTATTTCGTTTCCGATATTTGCTTCGTAAAGTAGTACACTTCCGTAGAGCATGCGCACTGTAGTGTGCATGCGGGTAGGGGGTTAGTATTAAGGTTGGAGTTAGGGTTTCGATTTGGGATGGGGTTTAATAGTGTTGGTTTTATACGGGATAGGGCTATCATTAGGTTTGGGGCTGGGATTAGCAATCCCTGCCCTCTCTGAAAAAAATACACATTGCTACTGAAATGAGGAAGGAAATGTGCTGCCCTGTAGATGTACACCGGGGTCTGAAGGAAATGCAGCTATGCATGATGTGATGAGCTGCGTTTCTGTACACTGTTATTTAATACAAAAATGTACCTTGTATGGTGGGTCCATGTCCTCCAGCACTCTTACCACCTCCCGGTCCACGAACTCTTCGTCCTCCACGCAGTACGAGACGTAGATGTCGTAAGTTTTCTGCGGTTCGTGCTCGAGATGCCTCAGTCCTTTACGATATCTGGCGTAAACCCACACGCGAACATTGTCCCTGCATTTGAAGACTCCCAAAATCAGGAATAGGAGGATTGCCAGCCCTCCAGGAGCTGCGACCCAGGCCTGGGAGCTGTAAGTACTCTTATCACCGCAGATAAACGCGTCATCTGGAAGTTCTATGATCGGTTTGAGGATGTATTTGTCCTTTGCGTTTCCACGTGATCGGCACGTCACCGATTTCATCTTATGTATGACTCCTTTACGCTGAAGCATCCACCCTTTTAACCATAGCAAATGACAGTCACAGTCGAATTTGTTATTTTCCAGGGACAACTTTGTCAAAGAGGTAAGGTTTGAAAAGATACCCATTGACAACATTGTCAAATTGTTGTGGTCAAGCCTCAAGACACGAAGGGAGATCGGTTGTTCGTGAAACAAAGTTGTTGGTAGATCCAATAAGTTGTTGTTGTTTAACCACAGGACACGGAGATGTATAATGGGTCGCAGGAGATCAGTTGGAACGTACGACATTTCATTTCCATCGAGGTACAACTCTGTTAGGCTGCGCAATCCCAGAAATGCAGAACTATTGATCTCACGAATAGCATTAGTGCTCAGGTTTAGTATCAAGAGTTCTGCTGCACTTTCAAACGCCAATGGCTGTACATATTGTATAGCATTTACATCAAGCCTCGCCAAGGCGGTATCCATCGGAAAGTGGTCAGGCACTGATGTAAACCCACGCCCGGAACAGAACACTTCCGTGAAAAGCGTACTTGTTCTACAGTAGCATTGCTTAGGACACGATGGCCAGGAAACAGGGCATCGCAGGGCATTGATAGAGGCATTGTTAACAACAGATGCCCCGGCATTGTTCACGATGCAGCTTAGATTGTCAACCTTTGGCATTATTCGTCTGGTTAAAGTTTTATCTCGACGATAGGACACAGATAATGTGGTCAGTTTACAGTCGCAGTAAAAGTATGGACCAAAGATAAAGTCTATTTGGATAGAGGACATTTTCATCAAAGTCTGGTTGTTAAAGAGATTGATGAAGTCATCGGGAAATGACGTGTAAGACAGTGGAAAGTGAGAAAATGGAAAAGCCATATCAATTTGAATGTTTATCTGATTCTCGAAGTCGAATGCGCCTTTCTCAATAGTTTGTGGTTTTGGTATTTTCAAGGATGTTAGATTCGTCAAGTGACGGAAAGTTCCTGATTGAATTGTTGAGAAACGACAGTCGAACAAATTGATAACGGAGAGGTTCTCTGCGCCTACGAACAGATTCGGACTCAGTTCGTCCAAGGGAACACTAGCCATCGATAATGTCTCTAAGCTTTTCAGATTAGAGAAAGGCAAAGACGACAGGCCCTGTTGTGTCAACGATGTTCGGGTTAAATACAACTCCCTGAGGTTTGTTAATCCTTTGAAGATGTCTTTATCCAAACTCTGCACTGCGACATTTTCAAGATTCAAATATTTCAAACTGGCTAAGTCGTCAAATATGTTTTGTGGCAGGTGCACGATTTCGCCGGCACTTGGTGACCACCACGAGATGCGATTTTCAAGATGCAACACCGTTAAGGAGCGTAAACCTTTGAATATCAAGGAAGGAACCGGAATTCCTCCTGCAGATGACAACGAACCTGCCATCTTCAGCGTTTTGAGAGATACAAGATCTTTTAACATGTTGTCCATCAGTGGAATGGTGCTAAATCTAGAATCTGTCTCATGCCGTGATTGCAAACTGATATCCAAGTGTTGTAACGATGCGAGTCCTGAGAACAAATTTTCTGCGGCGGATACAGACTCTTCATCAAATAGACAGTCTGCCATGTACAATGACTGAAGTGAAGTGAGATTTTGAAACAGATATCTCGAAATATTAAGAAAGTACTGCCGACTTAGGTCTATTACCTCCATATTAAGCCCTGTAAAGAGCATCGGTGGTAAAGTCACTTGTTGTGTTGTGTATGGATAAATTGTCCATTCAGAAAAAGTGAAAGTTTGTAGGACAGGAACGTCGTGGAAAAATCCAATAGGTAAAATCTTTAGGGGGCTGGTTTCTAAAAGATGCACTTCCTTCAGCGACGAAAGGTTACTGAATGTGAGAGTCGGTAGTGTCTCACATTGTATCCGGCTGTTGGTTAGTCGGACAACTTCCAAAGATTGTAGCCCAGAGAACAGATGCTGAAAGTCACTGTAACAGAATTTCCCTGAGCTGTTCACCATGGCGTGCGCTACCATGTTCTCAATTCTGATCTCTCTGAGAGACGTCAGTCCGTGGAATATGTTCCCCGGCAGTTCGGGATTTCCGTCGAGCCAAATGTTTCGAACAGATGAAAGCCCAGTGAACATGTCGCTGGGAAGGTATTCGATACCCGAGAAGTCAGTAAATTTTATGGTCACGTTAACTACATGATGAAGACCTGCAAACATCCTACCTCGGATGTTTTGCAGACTTATAGAGTGAAGTGTAATGGACTCCAGTGATGCAGCTCCTTGAAAGGCTAGTGGAGAAATATTAGGACCTGGCTGCGACCTGCAGTCTTTAGACCGCTTAGACCACTGGACAGAACTGAGATTAGTACAACCAGCAAATGCCGGGCCTATGACATGAATGCCGGTGAGGCTAACGTGTTGGACGGTGTGAGCTATGTCGTAGAATGTCACCTGTGACACATTGGACGACATGAGACCCGCCGCCCTGCAGCCACCTGTTTTCAGTGTCAATGTTTTAATGGACAGAAGACCTTCAAAGGGCTGCTCCGGCAGACGAAGGACCCGCCATTCATCAGTTATTATTGTAAGATTCTGCAGAGCCACCATAGCACTAAACGCGCGCGGCCTAACGAATATATCCGTTTTGCTCGTTATTGTTGTGTGTTGAACTCTTGAAAGTCCTTTAAAACCGTTTGGCTCAAGTGTTAGTGGTCCGTATGCAGTCAGATCAAGCACGACTAGATCTGACATGTTTGGGAAATAATTTGCCGTGATGTGATCAACTGTGTCGTCGATATGAAGAGACAACTTTTTGAGGCCACCAATGCTTCGCAAGAAAGACACTATTCCCATTGCGCACTGATTGGATCAGACTAATGAGTACACCTGTTCACACCATATAAGTACACGAGAGGCGGAGTGCCCACTGCCAGTACAGCGGACTCGTCCCCCACTTCCTCCGCACCGACGACGAGACGAGACGTGACGCGACGTGGCGTGGCGTTCCAGATTTCCCTCCCTCGTGGCGTGCCAGAGTTCCCTCCCTCGTGGCTAGGCTGGTCCGTACCGACGACGAGACGAGATGCGACGCGGCGTGGCATGCCAGAGTTCCCTCCCTCGTGGTTAGGCTGGTCAAGGAGGTTAAAGATGGGCTGGTGAAGGTTTGGACGTGACTGTTTAGTCGTTTTCTGTTGGCATTTCGTGGGGAACTCCGCTGGGAGTGGAAGTTTTGTTTTAGAAGTAGAGAGGTTTTTGAGGGGTGTTTTCTTTTTTTTATGTGTTGGTAGTTCCCGTATTGGAGGCGGCTCTCCTATCATGCCTGTGGTTCTTCTCCCGGCGTGGAGGTTGGCATACTCCGGTGCGGTTTGTGTTAGGTTGTTGTTTGACATGCTAAGTAGCCGGTGTTAACAGCGTCGTTGTATGTTATAATGTCGCAGGTACCGGTTTCATAAGGAGCACAACAACCTAGGATGGGGGACGACGACAGCAGCATTTTAAACCGCAGGCATTCAGCAGGGAGGCGTGCCGTCACAACCACAGGCACACCAGGCCGGAGGCGTGCAGCCTACAGCCAGGCGCCCAGCAAGCGGAAAAGGCGCAGCTACGGAGCTAGCCAGGCGCTCAGCAGGCCGGAACGTGCAGCCGCAGCCAGGCACCCAGCAGGCGGGAGGCGTGCAGCTACAAGGAGGAATGCAGCCACAGGCAGGACCACAGGCAGGACCACAGGGCGTTTTTGGCCCCGATAGGACCCCAGGTAGTTGTTTTGATGTTTGCTGTGGTTTGCGTCTTCCTGATAGCGTTTTACGCTTGTCGGTTGAATCTTCATAGTTTATCGACTTAAGTCTCTAGGATTGAGTTCCTTCGCCGTAAGTGTTTTCCATATCTGACGTTTTTTCTTTGTTTTTGGGTAAGAGTTTCATTTTGAGTTCGTCGACCGAGGGCATTTAGACGAAGTTGTTGGTACATGTGTGGCTTCTGTTATGTTAAATGTTTTGCGTTGCATACGAATGAACTGAACGGGGGAATGCCCAGGCGGTGTAATCTTTTCGGCGAGGGTGTATTTTTGTCATGCTCGAGCGGTGCCTGAAATGCTAATCTATGTGACAAGATGTACACGTGGTGTCAATGTCGATGCTTTGCCGTGTCAGTTATAGTAGCACTCGAGGAGTGCACAATGCCGTGCTCGACAGATGATTAAACAATTTGTTTAGTCACATATGCACGAGCTATGCGATATCGCACCTGGGAAGTGGCGCCAAAATTTCATCAAATTATAGAGATGTACACGAGGTGTACGATATCGCACTTGGGGAGTGGCGAGAAATTTTACATTGTGGAACAGAGATGTACACGAGGTGTACGATATCGCACTTGGGAAGTGGCGAGAAATTTTACATTGTTTAAAGAAATGTACACGAGGTGTACGATATCGCACTCGGGGAGTGGCGAGAAATTTTACATTGTGGAACAGAGATGTACACGAGGTGTACGATATCGCACTCGGGGAGTGGCGAGAAATTTTACATTGTTTAAAGAGATGTACACGGGGTGTACGATATCGCACTCGGGGAGTGGCGAGAAAATTTACATTGTTTAAAGAGATGTACACGAGGTGTACGATATCGCACTCGGGGAGTGGCGAGAAATTTTACATTGTTTAAAGAGATGTACACGAGGTGTACGATATCGCACTCGGGGAGTGGCGAGAAAATTTACATTGTGGAACAGAGATGTACACGAGGTGTACGATATCGCACTCGGGGAGTGGCGAGAAATTTTACATTGTTTAAAGAGATGTACACGAGGTGTACGATATCGCACTTGGGAAGTGGCGAGAAATTTTACATTGTTTAAAGAAATGTACACGAGGTGTACGATATCGCACTTAGGAAGTGCCGGAAAGGGTTGAATTGTTAAAAAAAAAAAGACATGTACACGAGGTGTGCGACAACGCACTTGGGAAATGCCGGAAGATTTTACATTTATTGATGAAAGAGAAGTGCACGAGTGGTCCAATGTCACACTTGGGAAGTGCCGGAAAATTTTATATGGGTTTGAAGATGTACACGGGGGTACAGCATTGCGCTCGGGGAGTGCCGGAAATGTTACTTTGTTTGAAGAGATGTACACGTACGTGGTGTACGACTTTGCACTTGCACCATGGTTGGTGTGTGTTTCTCGTTTCGCTTTTAGGACAATAGCAGAGCTTCGAAGGGAGTTGAACGAAGTAAGAGGCAGGGTTGATGCAGGGTTGAAGCAAGGACGTTCAGGGGAAGACGTGAGGAACGAGATCTTGCAATACGCGAGTCTACCGCGGACAGTCTTCGACTCGCACCGGGCTCTCGCCCTCATGGAGACCATAGTAACCCAGGCGAGGAGGACGCGCATCCCAGGTCTGGCGAAGTCAGGTTCATCCTCGAGAGGTCCACCCCGCACTGCGACCAAGGGGGATTTGGGGTTGGAGCAGATAAAGTCTGCAAGGACATAGACACCTGCGTGAATCTGCACGAGGTTTGCAGTGCTGGGCGCGGTAAGATACCCACGTCATCGGCAAAGCAAGGGGCGGACACTTCGGCTGCGTGCAGCGCCAGGCACCGTACTTCAGCCTGGCCCCGAGCGAGGAAGGGGAGAGGACGCCGGGAGCTGCCTACCGACGAGTGCTTCCTGTGGAAAAAATAACTGGGACTCTGGGCACGACATTACCCTGAAGTTGCAACAAAGTACTAAGTTATAGGACTCCCTTGTGCTCTTATCTAGGAGATGGTAGAGACGTCTTGACAGGCTATAGTTGTAGTACTGTACGGTGACTTGTGAAAGCGCTATGTTCAGCCGCTATTTAAGTTAAAGTTTGTGCCTAGGAAACGTTTTCTTATGCCGTATGGGTCCGCGTAACCAAGATTTCCGTTTGTCAAATTGACGGGTACATTACGTATTGATAAAGTAGACATGCGGGCTATTGATTGATGTGTAAGAATGGCGTTTCTATTAAAAGATTGTATGATACATGGTGGTGTGGCCATCACGGTGGAAATCTGCAGGAGAGAGGAATAAAACTTGAAATGATGTCAGTTGTCTTGAGTCTTACCTGGTTGTTAACATTTCGGGGTTTGTTAGTAGGCATGTAACTAAGCAGATCCTGACAGTAGAAATAGCATTGGTTTTATGCTTTACACATGTTCTCACGTGAGAAATACGCATGAATTCGAGACAAATCTGAAAATTTACGATAATGATGTGCGTCTATTAATAAACGTTGGAGGGTAAAGATTAAGACAGATCGTTTGAGTACCATTCGGTAATGGCAACAAGGAGCTCGAGGAAATAAATAATTGATTACACATTATTTTGTGTGTGTGTGAATTTCACGGCAGAAGGATCTGGTGGGCGTAGCCGTACTGTTTAGTTCTTGGTGTTTAATATGCACAATGGCTTTCATGACGGATGACGATCCTAGTCCGCAGCGCCAAAAAGTAAGGAGAGGGCTTGTGTTTCAGGACTGATCAGGTTCATGATGCCTTCGACTAGTTAGAGGCATTACGGGATGATTATTATAATTAATGGAGTATAGGTCATTGATTTTTGCGGCAATAAAGTCAACTCTGCTGGAAAGGCTCCACGATTTTGAGACAGCAGTGGTTCAATAGCATACATTTTAGATAGTACGGCTTAGACTTATGGTTCGGCTGATAAACGCGTGGAAATCTAGAAAACTACTGGAAAACTCAGACGCACGGTGATCAGCGTCGTATTTCATTGAGCCTTTGTTTACAAATCGATAACGTAGCTCAAGACCTACAAATGGGCATATAACTTATAAGGCCGGAGCATTACCGGCGTTTTGGCGTTTACTAGGGCTTCGAGCGTCCTTTCAAAATTTAAACCTCCGTCTGAGATCAACTGCACACCAAAAGGCAGGAAAGACTGGACCTTTCTATATTGGAAACACCGAGCCCCGACCGAGTTGTAAGAGGGCAGGTCAGTGGATACGGGAAAAAAACGACCGAATTTTGCTGAAATGAATTCGACCAGCGGTCGCATGGATTGTAAAGCCGGTTCTAAGCAGTTAGCCCAGGTTCGACTCCAAACGACTCTTTCTCTCGACTATTAGTATTATCTCCCTACGACATGTTAGAATAGTTATGGTGCCCTTGACAACATCATATCGATTTACATTCTTGTAAATTTGGCATATGCTGCAGAGGGTTCGTCTCTGTATCAGAAATCTCAAGTTTTACACAGAAAGGCGTTTCCTCCTTTGTGTTATCCAATGAACATATATTCACTAGCAATCCTAGCACAGAGACAAAAAGACTACTAATTCATGAATTAGCTGTGTCATTGAGAGGAAGGTGGTTGGTGGAAATTTCAACATACAATATTAAAGGTTAAGATGTAAATCTTAGTGCGTCCAGGTATCATGGTATATGCATGGACGTTTATCAATGACTTCTACATGGTATATACACGGGGTCAGAATCAAGATTTCTTCTTCCTAATAAGCCATGTACTTGCCCGGACTTTTGGAAAAAAAAATGGGCATGAAATACTAGTGGCCCTTTTCCGCTTATTGTGAGTTTGGGATACTCTGTTGGTGCAATCATGGGAGTTGGTTTTCGGAATAATCCGTCTTTGGATGGAAAGTTTCCAGGGTGTTGAGATATCCATAACGCTTTCTTGCTGAACTCAGATTTTCGGCCAAGGAATGTCATAGAACCAGCTTCAGGGAATTAAGTATTTCGACATATTGTAAGTGGGGAATGGTTTACTTTCGCCAGGGAGTAATTGTGGGATAGTGTATCTTTGCATGGAGAATGTTTGTGGGGCCCAGACATCCTTAAATATGTCTACTGATCTCAGATACGCTGAGAAGTACCGTCTTTGGGACATTCACCATTTTGACAGGTTGCAAGTTTGCAATAGTCCCTTTTCTTAATGGCATTGATTTTGGAATTGTCCATCTCTCCAGGGAGGGGTTTCTTAGGGGTTCATTGCTCATGTTGATGTGTTCCGACCTCAAATGTTTTGTATTGGGATGTCAAAATGCCCACAGTATTTTGTGATAGTAAAACTTTAGGGGGTATGACATTCACCTTCAGATGGGCTGTCTCCATATTTGTAGTGGAGTGTTCCACACACGCAAAATTTGCATTTTCGCAAAGCAATACCTCCCCTACTAAATGGAGGGTTTTCTCCTCCGGGCAAATTCCAGAGAGGGTTTGATATTGGAAGATCATCCGACTTCGGCAGTGAATGAGACATCTGTAAGGTATAGGCAAAATGCAGGTATATGCGAGGTTGAGATGCTACATAATGCTAGGGCTGCCATATCTCTGCACATGGCAGGTGCGACACGTGAGAAGGTCAGGTCTCATGTGGGCTGGTTTGCTCAGAGTACAGCCTGAAGATTGCGAAAGCGATGAGGCCATGAGAAACTTGCTGCAAAGTTGGCCTCATATGGGGTATCAAAGACATCCGAATAACCTCTTGGAGTTAACTCGATTTTGTAGCGCGATCGGGGTGTTAGTCAGCATGTTAGGTGATCTTGGATTGAACAGGGCACGGCTTGTCAGGCAACTAGGGAAAGTCGCCATGTTGCGACTTATGAGTGTTCGTATGTTTGGCTTGTATGTTGTAATATATATCACAAAACAGTTGGTACTCCACTGTGGTTTTCGCTAAATTGTGAGCAACGTACTAGGATGGCACTGAACGGTAGAGAGATTCTACTTCTTCAGATCTGTTTCAGCATCTCTGTTCTAACTCCACCTATGATCACTCTTGGAGGCCAGCTAGTCCCGTCTGTTGACTGTGCCAAGGCACTAGGGTTCTACAGGGACAAGAAACTAAACCTTCGTTGAACAAGTCTTTTCAATGATAAGCAGAGCATCACGCAGACTACGCTACTTGCATCTGTTGACCCGACCTCGGTGACCACACTGACACTGAAAGTGAGACGGGAGGAGGCGGCGGTACAGCTTCCCCTTCGAACGCATGCTCAGGGAGGACCACCCCCCTGCAGAAATTGGTACCACCTACTAGAACAGGAGTCACGGGACTCTCACGTAGAAAGTCCTTCTTTCATTGCGCCATCCGTTTTTATAATAAGGAAATTACCCAATAGTACCTTCATCGCTTAGTCGTTATTGCGCGCAGCTGTAACGCGCTATTGCTGTCCTATGATGATTCTTAATCAATTGTTTATGCTACGAACATGTTGTAAAACGTCAATGCTTGTATGCGGCTGTTGTTCTTATGGGCTTATGTGGTTATTGGTAGAGCCTGTGTAATAAGGTCGAATTTCGGGGTGCGTGTGTTTGCCTGCGAGAGCCTTACTGAATAAAAGATTGGCTCTGATAGTATCTGATGAAGGACAGAAAGGCGGAGCCGCATTTTGCAAGGCACTTGACTATTAAAGCAATTAAGTTGAACAAGTGTTTCATAAGCATCGTTTTTATGATGTATAAGGGAAAAAATAAGACGATTGACAGTTTGGTAGAAACAAATGAAGTGATGGAGGAAGGGGATGAGAATGGGTTAATGAGAGAGGGGGTATGGATGTGAAGTAAGGGAAGTAAGGGGTAGGACAACACCATATGAGGACAGGGGGGACAGGTAGCGCGACGGAGGCGCTGTCCCCATTACTCATACGGATGATCCAATGTGTGCGCAGTGGGTATAGGTTACTATTCCCATTGCGCACTGATTGGATCAGACTAATGAGTACACCTGTTCACACCATATAAGTACACGAGAGGCGGAGTGCCCACTGCCAGTACAGCGGACTCGTCCGACACTTGCCGGAGGAGCACGACGGAGACTGACGAAGGAGTTTAGGGAAGAGGTTGCGGAAAGGCGAGGCAACCGGGGGCATGTTTGATAAAGCATGAGTTTCTGCCTTCCCACCCACCCACCCATTCACAGTCTTTATAGGCTGTGAGGACTAGTCAGGCTCCGTTGCGCGACTCCGGCGCTGTCCCCATTACTCATACGGATGATCCAATGTGTGCGCAGTGGGTATAGGTTACTGTGGACTTTGAATCGAGACAGCCATGCATGTATAATTCTTCAACAGTGATGGATCGATTTTGTAGTGTTTCTCCCGCCCAGATTGGAAGAATACAACACACAACTAACGTACTGAACTTCTGGCGATTAAAGAATGAATCCAACGTCGTTGTGCTTGGGCAGACGTCAAAAGCGCAGTGTTTAAACGGCTCATTCGTACGCAATGTGCAGTTGTAAGTATACACCGTTGAATGTGGGGTGATGACCAGGTCTTCAATGTAATCACAATGCGGGTCGAAACTCACAGAAACACCGCATGACGAAAAGAAAAGTGCACCTATCACACTTGTTATAATTTTAAGTTCCATGCTTGAGTTTGACTATGGATGAATTTGTGAAACGAAGGACCAGTGGTACGTATTTGTTCCTGTTTTCCGTATTTCTTAACGGCTCACGTGAGATTTCACGGTTCCGGTTCTTGGCCCTTGCGTGGTTTCGTATCTTGCCTGAGGCAACCAAAATTGGGAGCACCAACTGTCTTACAGCGGATCGATATTTTTCCTCTCCGTAGGACCAAGATGGTACTTTCTCTTGCAGTTGTGTCTTTTGTACAAGCCCACGGTCACTGTTATTTTGTATTTCACAAAGGAGCTTTTTGCTGAAAGCTTGAATTCACTGACAAATATGTACCAGCTGTCGGCGGGTTCTCAACACGCAGTCCAGGACCTAGGTAGAATTTTTAAAGTGGAAAATGACAAATGTCAAATGACTAAATCTTAACAATTGGAATTGATAAAGAATATTTCTTCAATGACTTCAATACTGCGCGAGTTTCATACTCCGTGGTATTCATTGTTAAATGTAACTTATCACTTTATCAACATACAAATACGTATCTATTGAGCTATTCTGTTCACAAACTCACTAACAAACACAGAGCAGGAGTTCTAAAGGAAGCTGATAGTAAATCAAGTACTAATTTGCACAATCAGCATACCATTACACTGGGATTCATTAAAGCTACCTATAGCCTACTGATCAAAAATCATGAAAATATTATTCATCCCCTCTTGACCTGTTTAGAAGTCTGCAACTGTAAGCCC
Organism: Branchiostoma floridae; assembly: GCF_000003815.2. Classification (NCBI taxonomy): domain Eukaryota; kingdom Metazoa; phylum Chordata; class Leptocardii; order Amphioxiformes; family Branchiostomatidae; genus Branchiostoma; species Branchiostoma floridae. The sequence continues at coordinate 14,487,805 of NC_049980.1, read as the reverse complement.
CCTCTAGTTCCAAAGAATATTGCTAGAGGGCGCAAACTCAGCTTATCGCGACTACACAACAAGCTATCTACCAACCGAAAATCTTGACCATAGCTTGACCAGATCACAAGACACCAAAAGCGGAAATTCTGTTGTAGTACCACAGAAAGCCGCTAAGAGGGGGGGGGGGGGCAAAATGGCGATCATTTGAACGTCTTACCAACACCTACCCACATACCAAGTATCAAGACAATCCCCGATCCAGGCTTTCTAGAGTTATCGTGTTGACAGACAGACACACAAACAGACAGACGAACGATGCCGAAAACATGATGTTCTTGGCGAAGATAATATAGGCATGTCAAAATTAATCTACTTGGCAATGATAACTAGCGCTAATAGTGTGAGAGGTTGGCACGCTATCTACATTTGGACCGACTCTATTCACTCTAACTGCTGTCCTATGTAACCGTGTCGGACTAGACCCGACTGTACATGTGCTCCTTGCTTCATCATTATTCAGCAAAAAGTAGCTGGTGCACGGGACCGGTTTCGGTCCAAAATTCAACAACGTTAACTTGCTCAAATGAACCACAATACCGAGTCCGTATACAGGGCTTAAAAAGTTTTATTGAAAAATAACAACCATTACATTGCGCACATTCATACCCTGGGAGCCAGACAGGACCGGGTAGCTAGCGAGTTTTGTTCGGAGTTTTGTTCGGGGAGCCAACAGGCTCGGCGGGCCTAACTGTCTTGGGCCACCGAATAAACTGTCCTAGCTGCCCGGTTCTCATGAAGATAGAACAAGAAACCTGTTTTCCATCGCATGTATCTAGTGGTAAAATGGGATAGATGGGGTGTTATCTTATCTCATTGAGAAAGCAGTTGGATAACACTCCTCTATTTCACTTTTTACCTGGGAATTGCTCCTTTCTGCTGGCGAAATAATGCGACTTCCACGATCGCCATCACATGTCAATGTATCTATCACGCTTTTCCAACACAATACGTTTTTTTTCACAACAACAAGAAAAGCTAGATATAAAGCCACCTTTTAGAATCAGATACGACACCACACACACCTACCTTTTGGTGGAGTTTTAAACAGCACTTCAGCTGTGGACAGGGTGGCGGAAAGGTCCACTATCTCTGCCAAGTACCTTACATAATGTCATAGAAAGAGGAACGAAAACAAGGCTCGCTCAGTTTCGGTCCATTGAAGGCAATGGATAGAAACAAGAAGTGAAATTGGGTAGGCGTTTTTATGTTGATTATACACATCAAATGGTCGTTTAGCAGCACTTGCCCGATTCGTGGGGCATGTTTGGAAAAGGACATGATGCGGAATAGAAAACATGTAATTAGATAAACACTGCTCTTGAGGAACATACATGTAGCTTACTAGAAACAATCCACTTGTCCAATACCAAGGTTATGCACCCAAACCGGAAGCATCAAGCTCTTGAAACATACCAGCCAACCAGCGATAATGTCCTTCATGTCAAGATAGTGTTGAAGACGAATATCATTTTCTAATGATATATCCCGCCTCTACTGTTATGTTTTCCGCAAATAAACACTCAGTCCGCTGCAGTACCAGCGCAAAATGACAGGTCATTTCGAGCTAGTCAAAATACCAGATCCAACCCGAGCTTCCACAGCTTCAAGTATGCCTTTGACCTAAATATGCACCCACAACAGAGCTGCTCTACACTAGCATAACCTAAAAAATAATCTTCTTGGCAAAGATAATCACTGCTACTTGATAGACTGAGGACGGCCCCATCTGAAAGGACGAAGCGACTCTTTTCTAGAGATGTACACACAATGTACAGTAAAAGCTCATGTCACCAAACCGCACACGAGAAGGTTACTGAGAAGAGTGTTTGTGTTTGTGTGTACCGTCCATGGAACTATACATGTAACAGTTTCTCCACGATTATGCAAATTACGTCTCCATATGCATAATTCATATCATATAATTCATTCATATCTCAGTTATATACTTCTATGTCATATGTTTAAACAGTTATATTTTGGAACGCAATTGTATTCATGAAGTCTCCTTATTGATTATGAGAATTAGATTTACATGATTAGCATCTTATAATATCAATAATCACCCATGTACATCTTTACGTCAATGCTGTTCCCAATACAGACCCCCTCTCTGCCTAGTCGGGATTAGGCAGGGGGCAAATAGGCATCATACGATTCCCCTTTTGAAAATTGAAAATGATTAGCAATGAAATACAATATTCTCAGCTGGATTGTAAAAAGGGACATAGAAAAACAGGGAAGAATCATACGAAGCCCCAAAACGAGCACCGTACGTATAACGTTTTGATTTCCGTGAAAGGCATCCGGGAAATAGATTAAACTCTTTCCCAAAATCGTAGACTTCCCATGCCGGGAATCGAACCCGGGCCGCGTGGGTGAAAGCCACGAATCCTAACCACTAGACCACATGGGATACTCTGCCTCAAATGTTGGTTAGGGACACAATCAATATTGCATTTTGTCAATCGCAGTTACTATGCGCTGTACATGTGTATAATCAAAGGACGTTATAAAACGTTCTTGGTATAATCTATCACTTTATGAATCATTATGGCTAAATGCAAATGAATAAGATAGCATAAAAGAATACTATACAGGAGGCCCCATGAGACATAACCGTGACATGTCATGGGAGGATGTACGGTATTGGAAAGCAATTAAATAGCAACCGCAAGCCGTTATATTAGTAAGTACTGTATATTGCGACACAAATTGCAACACAAAATGGCTGACTTTTGAAAACTGAATGATAACCTGTAAATACAAGTGACCTTTATCTTATCATATCGACCAAAGAATGACTCCTACTTAAGGTAATGTTGTATAAGTGAACGGTCAGCAGTTATGCAAGGTACATGTTTATGGGCGCCTTCTAGCGAATTTCGGCGTGTTGCATCTTTTTTATGTGGTGTAAAAACATACTAAATATACACCATGAAATATACTGGCCACCGTCAGGCCTTCCCTACGTGGATACAGAGAGTAGAATTCTGCAGAAATAGGGTGGATGATTGGCCAGGAGAATCCGTCAGAGGGAAGCCACATTTTATCTTCCGCTGGACATTGAATCCTTATGGTGGCCTAACTCCCCTGGCAAAATAGTTCTCCCGGCTATAACCAGCGTTGTTAGTCTGGTGGCCGGAGCCTCGACTAAAGATACGATAAACGTAATCATAGTGGGTATTGTCCATTTGAGCTAGTCTCTACCAGACTCCGGATCGCTGGAAAATCGTAGAAATGGTACCGTATGATAGGGGAGTATGCCGGCCAGAGGAATATAGCCGGCCAGAGGAATATAGCCGGCTATATTCCTCTGGCAGGCATATTACTCTATTTGTACAATTTCTACGATTTTTCCAGCGATCCGGAGTCTGGTAGAGACTACACTTGACCCGCGTGCGTGCGTATTTGGCACTTGAAACAAAAGTTACAGGTGATCTGTGTCGCAAACCAATGAAGCTGAAACACTTTGAACCTCCTTGCGCAAACCAATCGTTATAAAATCACATCTATTTATAACCCTGACAAGTATCGGATTTGTGTAGTTATTACGTTTATTCACCGTTATTTCATGGTAGACTGCATCAAGGTTATCAAACAATGGTCTTAGTGACGGATGTGTGAAGCCCTTGAAGTAGGAGTGATCCCAGAGTTTGTGTCTACACTTATTACTTATTACTCATCATTCATAACGACTGGAACAAAGGACCGCCCTATAGGTGCCGCGTACATTAGACCAGGTGCATAGTTATACTCAGATATATTTTTAATGAGACAACCTAAAAAGGTTTCATAAAGAATTAGCTTCGGCTATGTATGAAAACAAATTTCCTGAAATGTTATCTATATTTTGGCGATATCCATTGAACGCTGAATATTATTGTACCGTACCTTTTAGATTTACAAACACACATGTAAAAGCCTCTTAATCGCCGGCATTTTCGTCATCATTCGCCATTGTTGTCCTATCATCTATATTTAATGCTGCGTCTTCCAGTTCGCTAGAAAATTTAGGGGTGTCGACAGGCTACTGTCACCAAAATAGCATCTTTAGACATGCTTACGCCCAAAAGCCTAGGCTGAAGCTAAAAGGGTCGGTTATTTCCACTGGGTTGAGAAAAAAGGTATGGCGTTGGCAATGCAGTCGGATAGTCTATATTGAGGTGGAAAATGCACATTAACAGCTTTCAACATTGCCGACCCATGGCGAATCGGTGCTAATCTGCGGTATGTTTCAGGAATTAACAAGTGGTGATTGTTGCTAGCCATACCAGGAATAAGGCAAGGCGGTGTATACTAGTGTATATATTTGCCGTCGGTTTTAGTCGGCATCCCTTCTGTGAAATGGTAGCACCCAACCTTTCTTCATTCAGCCGCTGCTATTGTTAGCGTGATTGTGAGGTTTTGTGGATGGACTGGTATACAATTGTAGGCAACCCTCCACCGGGGACTGAACCCAACATGGCTGCGGCAGACAGCACGTCGCTAGACTCTCTGGCTTGGAGCGACACCGAGATGCGCCTTTCGGACATTGAAGCGCAGTACAAATTCCCACAGCTCACCAGAATCACTCCCGACACATACAAGGCCCTGGGACCACAGGCCTGCACAGAGAGCGAGGTCGTTTTACTACAGGACGCGACAAGGGCCAGCAAAATCATGGCTCGACTATTGAAAAGGGACCGCAAAGATACCGGTCCCAGGCTAGCCATTCCGCTAAAGTATCCGGGCAAGTTTCAGATGCTGCGCGGCCCAAACGTCTCCAGATCGTTCGAGAATGTAAAACAGGTAGCCAACGTGTTTCCGTCCAAGATCTTTGCCCGGGAAGACATTCGGGAGGATTCGATACTGCTCATGAGCGAGGTGAAGCCAAGTGACAGTGTGTCGTCCCGCGGGACTAACCCCGTCGTGGTCTCGGAAAACGATGAGCTCCGGCCGCTCGGTATTGTCGTAGCACGGCAGCAAAAGGAGAAACGAAAATCATTCCTCGGTATATTCAAGAAAAAAGAACCGCCAAGATACCTAGAAGTGGTAAGCATTCTGTATAGGATATTTCGTTTTCTGTGTATTTTTTTTCTGTCATATAACTGGTGGGGCCGGTGGAAACAAAACGGGGCTTACCAGGAAATTTTCCCACCAATTACATGTTTTTACTGAGCCAAAGTGCAATTCAAAATTGAGTCAACTTTGCAAATTTGGGCCAACTTCTCTTGCGGCCACACTACACCGACGTGCGACGCATTTGCTTAAGTCTAGATGAGCCAAACAAAAATGTCCATTCTCAGTTTCAATACAATAACTTAGTAACTTTATTGGAAATCGCACTGTTGGCAATGAACTGAAAACCACTGTGCAATGATTAAGAATTAATAAAAAAGAAAATTGAAGTGATGAAAAGAAGTTCACGGTTTAGCGTCCGTGTGAACCATTTTGATTATTGCAATTAAAAAAATTCGCAATTTCAAGTAACAAATTTCCCCGCGTCCGAGTGGCGCTGATTGGCGCCAGTTGGTGCAGTTCAGTGAGATACCCGCTTACGGTGCTCCATCTGTGTACACCTGTGATACATCATTGAATTCATGACATAAAAGCAGTAGTACAGAAGCATTGGTCATACTCGGTATTAGTTCAGTGATATTGCTATACATGTGCATGTAACTGTTTGGGTTTCTTACTGAGATGTTCTTTATACCCCATGTACGTGAATAAGTCTTTGAATAAGTCTTTGAAAAGGCGTGTCAGTTAAGCCCAAATATGATGTGAGATGACGTGTACATATTACACGTACATCCATGCTCTCCGAACCGTTATCAGACCTCATGTAAGAGCATTGCCCGGTACCGCCCGGTGGACAGCTGAGTGTCCATCTTCTATCATGTCTCTTCATCTTCCCACAATTTTTGCGACTTATTTCTAATTCTTGTCTTCATGTCATGTTTGTCCGGTTAAAACTTCATCGGAGCAACTTACCGGCCCTGCAACTTACAGCAGCTGCTACAAGTCAAAAGTGCTCACACGGTCAATGTTAACTGTCGATCTTACGTTCATGTCAAACCAGATTGCCAGGAGATCATTCTTTACTCTAAATATTTGATGTCTTCACTGGTTGTTTTGTTTTGTTTTAAGCAAAACTTTGGCCTCATGATCATAGGGTTACAGATCTCTACGTTTATGCTACATCGTTGTTTTATCATAGACCGATGATATCATCAGAACTCAGTCAGCACTAGTATTTGAATGTATCTTATGTTACAATCCATAATGTCAATCACTGTTCTTGCCACAAGTACGTTTTCTATGTCTCTGCCACATGTATACACCACAAGTCTACGTACATGAAGTAAGTCTCCTGCTGGCACGAACTTTTTAACCAGACTTTCTCCTATTAACAAAAGTGGAAATATCACATATAAACTTCATTCATATTTGTTTGTGTGATTTATCAAAAGGCGTAAATGATACACACAGGCATGATACAAGTGGCACTTCATTTGTAACTTTTGCTTGTCACTTTCTAGGTCAGGAAAAAGGACGGAAAGCGAATCCAGCTCCCCTTTACTCTGAAGGCCAGGTTCAGCACGGGCGGGCCCGGCCAGCCGGACAGAGTTGACCTCACCACGCACTTGACGGCTGAAGAAATCGTCCGGAAGTTCCCGCTTCCTCTGACAGTTCGCCTCGTCAGTGGCCAGCGACCGAAGACAATCTCAAGGTAAAACACTCAAACTCTGTGGTGGAATATCTTAAATAGAATATAACAACATGACGGAAAAATGCGAATCATCAGAAATACACAGATGTCACCTTCAAAGAAAGACACGTTCCGACACACCAGCTCAAAAGAGAAACTACATTTATCTATTCGACGGCGTAGAGACCAAACGCTTCAATCCTAATATTGGTATGACAGAACGGGATCCATTCGAAAATTTGGTGCTTGCAGTTCCCGACTAAAAACATTGATGTACCCCAAGTGTGTGCCACCAAGGAGGTTAAAGAACCTCCTTGGTCTCACGGTTAAGGTCGTTACCAAAGCACCTTGTAGAACGTGACATTCTTTATGAAGAACCGACCCAAACAGTTTGTCTCAAAACACGATTTTGGTAAAGAGAATGGCAATAACTAGGAAAGATTTGGCTATTTTACTTGTGCATCACTTTATTTATTTGTGTAGAATGTATCCAATTTCACTCGCAAAATGAAGCAAAGCCCCGCACAACAAGCAGGTATTCCCATGTGTGCCTAACGTGTACATAGGCCTGTCGTGCGTGACCACGAGGGATTACTGTATACGTACCATCTCCTAAGCTGTTGTTCGTGGCCTCGCCTTCTTAATAACCGGTAATCCTAGATTCGGATGCACCTTTGAAGATTTGTTGACATTGAATGTGGAGGGATAATCTCATTCTACCACTATCCATGCTACTGTTTACATGCAACAATAGCGAAAGACATTCAATGCCCAACATTCCGATGCGAATGTCAATACAAGGAAATGGGCTGTCCGTGTGTTTCGGTATGAGTACAATGAGATTTTGTATATTGCATATCCTTGATCTTGTGTAAATATTTTTGACTCAGTATAATAATGATGATGATAACTTAGTAATATTGCATCTGTGTTGTAGCAACACAATCGATTAACGCTATCAATTCAAAACTCCTGTCCAAGCCGTCGTGGTTTGTAAAAATGGCTGGACTTGATGCTGATACGTAATTTTTAGATGTACGTCTATTTGTTTTTCAGGGAGGAGTTTGGTGATGGAGTTATGTACTTCGAGGCCACCAGGTCAGAGGTCGTCGTCTTGGCAACCACTGTGGAGCGAAGTGACAACATTCTCCTGGAGTTTCCGCTCAAACGTAACATGTCGTTCCGCGTGGCAGAGGGGATGCTGGCAGCTGGAGACCTCCGGAGACAGTATCATCTCGTCATGGCAACATTCAAGGAAAAGCATCCTGTTGATGTCACTAAGTACTGTGAGAACATCAAAGTACTCACCCGTCTAGAAAAGCCCAAACCAACAGCAGAAAAGTCGCCCCAGCAACAAACAACAAACGGCCTTTTGAGAGAGACAATTCCTCCCAGAGTTCCGGGAAAGCCCCTTGCGGCAAAGGCTATTCCTGCAGAAAACCAAGTTCCCGATTCCAGTAGTAAGGGTACTGATGAACCCGGGGAGTCTGGTACACTGGGGGCTACAGGTGTGGAAGATCTCCCACCTCCACCGCCGGAGCTACAGATCACACCAAAACATGTGGCTGAGTCTGACGACCCAGGTACGCCTACTTCTCAATCCGTGTCTGTTGTAACTGCTGACTCACACCTCTCGTCACAGGTGGGCGGTACTGTCCCCGAAGAAAGGGAAGCTGTCGCCAAGAAAGACGAGGACAGTGAGTCCCATCACACACCGCGTACCCTGACAACAGAGGAGGTGGATGTACAAGTCCCCAAACAAAAAGACAAAGATGAAGATAAAAACACAGAAGAACCACGTCACAGAGTGACCGCAGGCGGTGAGGAGGACATAACTAATTCTGTTCCCTCACGTATCGTGAACGAAGTTCGCCAACACGCTAATAACGTGAGGGAGGCAAACGAGCGACTCGTTTGAAGAATTAGATACAGAAAAAAAAGTAATGACAAATATACCATATACTCCTAAACCCAAGTAGATTTGGACACACATGAAAACCTATCGGACTAACAGCCTCAAACGTCGTCGAAAGTTGGACTGGACGAAAATACAGACTCATGGACGTCTTGGATGTGTATTTGTTGCTAGGTATCTAGAGACTAGAGCCAACGTATTCAGTCCCTTATCAGCGTAGTATTGTATTTATATGACATTGGTGTGAATTTTGGTTTACGCATACGTAAGGTTTGATGTGGTCTTTGCAATTATGCTATTTTTTTACCATTACGGTAATTTTTTTACAATTTTTCACAAATGACTTATGAAAAATATATGCATTTGCAATGGCCATTTCTAGTGTAACTGATGATATAACTTACTCAAAGTCCAGTCCTCCCGGTGACGGACATAGTTGCACTTACTGATTCTTGGGGTGTTCCTTTGCTTCCTACATTAATGAAAGCTGAAATGTGACCCATGCACCTGAAGACAAGTTGAGTATGATTTCAGGGCTATTTGTGTGATGCGCCATGGCTCTCGCATGTAGCCAAAGCACACCAGGTCACACCTAATCTTGTTATTACCTGTGTTGGGTTCTTTTTCATGTAGAGGTTTGATTGAGACTATATATTGGCTAGGAACTCAATATCCTCCTGTATTGTAAGTAGCTTGTACGGCATATCTATTCAACATTTATGTGTTCACAATTAATTGGTATCGATATTTGTACACTAAAGATATTCTAAGTAAATCATACGTTAATATTTTGACACAAAGAAACAAACAATATTAATCGTTTAGTAGGAATATTTAATACACAAGAACATTGAATACGGTCAATAAACTATAGTTATACATTGCGGTAGACAATTGTACATGTGTGTGTTGGGCGCTATCCTTTGCCTTGTATCGACGCATGCGATACTAGTATATGGCTTTGACTTGATATTAATTGGAATATTTGGATCTTTGTGTATTGTACCAAGTGTCCTATAACACCTCTCGTCTATACATAATAACATCGGATGGCCTTCAAATCGAGTCACGTTATAATACAACACTGTGTAAGTAAACGTACGGCGTGTACGTAACACTAGACGGTTTGGCACACGGACAATCGTATCACCTGCTGACTAAAAAGAGCATTCAACTTATAAATTATTCAAGATGCACTGCGTCACGTTTGGCGCTTTGAATTTTATAATCAAAATTGCACGCAAGCTCGCAGGGCGTGGGCAATGATCTCTGGGCAGAGGTGTCAATAACTGTTCGGTAACAAACTGACATGTTTTGAGCCCTTATCGATACACACATTTACAAGTTTCTTTACGATTTGGATGCCTCAAACCAAGGAGTTGTTGTGTCATTGGGAAATGCCATAGTGATGAATTTCAATTTTGTTGGGACAATTGACAAAATCACAAATCGCCAGCACCAGAGATTCCTGAACAGAAAACGTCGGTCTGAACCGTTATGCAAAGATATGGATGTATAAATACGACAATGAGGTCAATATGATCATTATCACACATATTACATCCGATGATTTGTGTAAGCTAAAAGCCGAAGAGGCACTCAAAGTTGGTCATTATCACTTCTCTTATTTTTTCCATCTCAGGTGTTTTGTTTCCCTCGTGACTGTAGTTCACAACTCTGAACTAACGCTGCACAGGATTCAGTTTTCCAGTTAAAATGGCAAGGACGACAGCACACACCAGTACCGCTTGTTTTACGCATGTTTATATTTGATAATCGCTTAAATAACCTAGCTACCATGGTCGAACTTTGACCAGTCCTGGTAGTAATTCCTACTCCAAAAGGCCTTGACAGATATCGACTGTGTTATATATTAATCACCCCTACATCTTTTTCTGTATCGTAAAAACTTAACTTTTGTAAGTGTCGCGTTATCAAAGCGCCTCGATTAGTAGATAACGATATATCGAGATCTATCTACTACAAGTATTTGTACAACATGAAACATTTCAATCAGCCATTTTTGTAGGTCTTGTTAGGCACGAGGGCACGACTCGCCCGACAAGGCAAACGTACATGTAGATAGCGGTCTTTACATTCGCGTTAATCATTCTATAAAGTTAATCATTCAGCATTTGGCGGAGGTTTATGTTGGGACTATTCGTTACGGAGGGGGGAGGGGCAGCGTTTTGTAATGTGTAGTCGACTTTCTCTTAATTTGGTAATTAATCAAGCCTCATTTTGATGATCCCTTAGGACAAACAACGAATCTCGTCTACGTACTTTTACAAAACGTTATCCAAGAACAGTGCTGTTACCGGAACCGTCATTATTTTAGAGCTCTTTACCATATTTACTGAAGATTGATCTAGCACATCTTTATAGTTTAGTCTACAATGAGATTTACCGGTGGCATAAGATAATATCAACAATGACAGTATCAAAAGGCGGCCAAGCGTCACCATCGCTCTCGTATTTCGATTATGATTATTCTAAATTGTCGACCGGCAAAGTTTGTTGGAGCACAGATAAGAAAAATGAACCACGTGACAATCGGTACCACCCGCCATATCGCACCTGCGCACCTGTCCACAAGTACTCTCAACCACCCACTCCAAACGTCACTCCCCCTATTGTTTCTTTAAAAGTTATGTGAAAGCGCGAAGGAGATAGAGGGACAAGACACTTCAAGACTTCCAAGAGTTGTAGAGACATTGTTTTACTCATCGGAGCTTGGTGAAAGTTTGTTACAACATGAGGCTGCTGGCTTTGTTGTTAGCAGTCGGGCTTGTTCGGGCAACGCAAGGTAAGAGGACTTTGGTCGTAAACCATGTTATCACACGCATACACGTACAGGCGTATGGGCTGCTATCTATATGGGGTCGCCACGTCTTACATAAGGCGCACATTTCCTCGTTATGTCTTAGCGCTTCAAAGGCGATTTCAAAAGAGCAATGTGAGCTAACATCCATTCCTTCAGTGGTGAAGGTTAGCAATGTGCAGCCCGTAGAGTTACAAATTTTGTGGATTCATGCATGTTGCATGAATACGTACATTTAATTTTCCACAAGACTTTTAATGGAAGACTGCGTATGTAAATATGGCAGAGGGGGTGTATGATATATGCGTATCCATGCGTGTATGTATCTTCGTGGAAATACAATTCGCAACAGGTATGAAGGCCAGCTAACCTTTCTTGACTTTTCCTTGGAATCATTTGTAACAGTGGTGGTTCAAGTAGCGCTTTAAGGGTATGAATGATAGATACAGACACTGTGCTGCTCACGTCTATGCCATATCGTATTCGCTTTTATTTATTCATCTATTGAGATTTGACACATTTGTGGAAGGGTTGACATAACAGGTGACTATCACATTTCTCTCGCTGCATCTCAGTCTAATGTTTATCACCATGGATTACATTTGAATACATTTCTCACGAAGCACACTAAAACACATGACAATACCATCAATTCACTTGACATGCATTTGTCTTCATGTAAGCCAATTCGTCAACAAATGGAAAAAAACGATATGATTATTAAATCATTTCTTGTGTTGCTTTTGCCGACAGTTTTGACGTGCTACCTGTTTGTTCTTGTCCCATGACTGCATGTTATGGGAGGTTGCAAGTTTAAAACTCCATAGAAACCCCGGGCAAGTTCTTGCTAGTCTTTGTTGGTAGGTGGTCTGATCATAATTTGTGTCTCACAAATGTCTTGGTACGTACGGGCTGGGGCAAGCTGTCTCCTAACCAAACAACGTCCTTTTTTGCCGATTTCTACAATGTTTCATACGAACGGAATGTCTGGTAGGGATTGATGTACGTGGGTGTTTATATTACTATGTTAGTCCACGACCTCCGTGGTTGGTGGGGACATCGCTCCCAGTTAGAGCCCCGAAAGTACAGGCACTGGC